>NC_056747.1:701810988-701908488 GCF_019279795.1 Protopterus annectens
AATATCAGTTGTTTTTGATTTAAAATAATTAAATCAGCATGATCTTAAACATCCACTTATTACAATCAATTATTTGCTAATTGTGTAATGGAACTGGTCTGTTGCAAAACTATCTATTACTATAAACATAGTACTTGGGTCACAAAGGAAATAATAAATATACTGGCCAAGAAAATTCCACACAGGTACACTGAAGAACATACAAACTCCCAAAGATTGAGACTATAGGTCAGATGATCGGACTTCAACCTACAGACTACTAAGCTGAGAACAAAAAAAATCGAATTCTTAAGACATCTTGCTACCTATCGTTATGGCATTGTGCTCTAAATGTTCACCTCTAAGTGAAAATAAGCAAAGCCTGAGTTGCATAAAATATTCATTTGTAAGTGATTAACATTACAAAATAAGTGAAAGTGGTTAACATTACAAAATAAATGAATAACTAAATAAAAACTAGAAACTAGTAAACAGTAATTCCACTGTGCTAATGTGTCATGGTTTTTAAAATGTTTTTCTCTTGAAATCCCTGATGTCAGTCTGCTCTTTTATTAATTTTGAGCATATTTGTTCCCCACTGCAGGGGAACTTGCCAGCAAAAGTAAAACATATATCTGAAAGGGCCCGTCATTCAGGCAACAATGGAGGCCTTTCAATTCTTCTTGGATTTATTTTTCCTTAGGTGTGTTTCGAAGTTAGGGAGTGTTATCATTCCAGTGGCTTGAAGATCTGACTTCATCCCCTCCACCAAGAGTGGGGATGACCATGCTTTAGGGCTTGACTTTAACTGTCCGCATACCTCTACAACTGTCATAAACCTAGATACAGCTTATGATGGAATTTCTGTTTTAGCTCTAACCCTACACCTTGTTGTTGCTATGATCACCTGCATTACCACAAGGGCTAAATATATGATCACCTTGCATAGCGGTATTCTCACCCACATATTAAGTGAGGGCTGCCATCATCAGCTTGGAAGCACCAACCCATGACCTCAGTCTTTTACTACCTTTTGGCATCCATAGGCCTCCATGTGCTGCGGCAAATCAGAAATTCCAAATTTTAACAGCAGGCAAAAATCTTCAGAAAGTTTCAAACAACAGCTGACTTTCTAGATCATCCTTTGACTTAGTGAAGCAAGCAGATGTGCCATGCAGACTAGCATGCTGGTTAATACAAAGCATGAAGTAAGACAGGGAATTTGATTCAGAAACAATCTGTATGTTTTCTGGACATGCACAGGGCAGTGAAGACTTGCAAATGTAGGATTTGTGCTGTATGCAGCATACTGTAAATGGAATGATATGTGCTGTATGCAGCATACTGTAAATGGAATGATAATGTATGCAATTGACTTAAAAACAGGATCTGAAATTAAGAAACATTGCCGATGCAACTTATATAGGTGAAATTAACAAATACAAATTGATGTACATATGAAAAAATATAAGCATACATATCAGCTGAATGATAGATCACAGTAAGACTGACTTCTGACAAAAACTGTATGTAAAATATGCAATGTAGATAAATATACCATCAAGTGATGCGCTGTGGATATGTGTGTAATATCTCGCAAACTTAGACAAAATGTGTAAAAAGGCAGATGCTTAAATCACATAACATAATTAAGTGGACACTAATCCACTTGAAATAACATGCTGAGTTATACTTCATGAAAACATATTAGCATCTCAGCGCAGAGAGTCAGAACGGTTGAGTATAATAGTAGTCACATGTTAGAGGCCTGCAAACTATGTGATTATCTGTAGCTGCCCATTTTTTTCATCAAATAGTAACCAATGGCAGCACAATCGGAAATGTGTTCCATGTGCCAGCCATCATCTTATGCACAAATTACAGGGGGATACAACACACAAAGGCAACAAACAGAAATACAGTAAATGGCATAGTATACCAGGTGGAAGTTGGAAGGAATACATCATTATATCACCACACATGCTGGAAGGAATCCAGTGCTAGATCTTTCATTATAAACCTATTCTTCTCTTGGGTAGCACTAGAAATGTTGCTAACTTATATTGCTTGGTTCTCCAGTTCTGCTCCAAACTAGAATACCCTCAACATGAAACATGCATATTCTTCTATATGCATATATGGAGTATGAATGTGCATATCTGTGTACATGTGTGTGTGTGTGCACAAGTCTGTCTGTGCAAATGTGTGCTTTTGTGGTGGAGTCTGTATGATAGACTGACAAACTGACAATGCCGGGGATTATTTTTCTGTTTTGACTCCACTTAGAGACAGAATAGGTTTCATCAGTCTTGTGATCTGATCTGCATGAAGTGGGCACTGGAAAATAAATGAATGAATAGCCACATTTTCTGCGCCATATTCTTTACAAATGTGAACACAATCCAGCAATATGTTCCATAAAATGAAGAATACAGTCAAGTGATACTTCTCATAAGTAATCATTTCCCCTCACTGTTATCTACAGGGCAAAATATTCTCATCCCAAATGAGTAAACAACACGCCATTTTAGAAAACAAAATATTTGTATAGAAAGTGCATCATTTTCCCAAGCAAACAGAAAACAAATGTAGCCAACAGAGCAGTGCAAGGTACCCAGTACAACTTTGCTTGCTTTTCATCATAATTCAAGCCAAAAGGAACAGAAATGACCAGTCTTGATTCTTTTCATTCTAGTAACATGGATACTCCGGCTAGACATGGGGGGGGTTCAATAAAGCTACGCAAAGCAATTCGCTGTGTAGGCATAGCGCACTGCCCCGACATGGAACATGGCCGACGAGCAATCCAATAAACAGGATGGAGGAGCGTGCACACGGAAGTGTTCATGGAATGCTAATCGCCTCATAAGCTGGTGAAATCCATGCAAATGAGGTTGATTTCTGATCCAATAAGCAGAAAGGCACCCGTGTAGGTGCTGTTTAGGTGTTAAAAATGTATGCAGACAGAAACTGTGTACTGGAATCTAAAATTTAAACAGGGGCTGTAAAAGCCCAAATAAAAGTGTGGATATTGCACTGTAGGCATGCAATCACCAAAACTATAGCCAGTGAGCCCAAAAAGCAATGCAAATCAATAAAACTTATGTATATATATATATATATATATATATATATATATATATATATATATATATATATATATATATATATATATATATATATAAAATATGTGTGTGTGTATGTATATATATATTTTTTAATGCATATATTACATTTGTGCAACGCTCAATGACACACAAACATGCCATTATGCAAAAAAATAAATAATTAAAAAAATATAAAAAAATGAAAATTAGACATTTGCAAAAATATTGTATTATAAGTGCCCAGCATACAGAGTCTTATAATGGCAGGTTTCAGTGGTTGCTACGGAGGCAGGCCCTGGAGTAGTGAAGTATCCAGTGTATACTCCATTAGTTGTATGTAAATGAGCTGGGGTTACTGAACAGCAAAAAGGGCCACTGTGTCTGGAGATACAACCCATGGTAGGGCTAGAACCATATAGGTAGTAGTAAAATAGGCAGCTGACATCAAAAGGGAGTGTGTCACGCTATATGTAAGTGGATTGGAGCTCAGTGGCGCCTGTGTGTGCTCAGCTAAGCACTGCAAAGCAGGGGGGTGTCTGATGCTGCTGAACTGTGTTTAGTCTTGTGGTACATGTTTTACCTGCTTTAAGAAAAAATGAGCATGCCTGCACACAGGGGTGTGTCCAAACTGCTGAGCACTGTTTACACTTGCACCACGGGTTTGCATGCCACCACCCCAATGCTTAGCAGTGAAAGAATTAAACAAAATAAATAAATAAATAAATAAAAAAAAAAAAAGGAAATACCTAGAGGATGCCAATCAAGTAGAAATGACTGATAAGCCCTGTTCAATAGACCCTGGTCCATTCAAACCCCCAATGATATACCTGTCAGGTGGAATGCATCATAGTGAGCCAATCACACAGGCTGTATCTGCAGCACACCAGTATAAAGTATGCATACAGCTTACAATCTGATTCTTCCCACATACTCTGCACCATTGGAGTACACACTTGAAAATTGTAACGGACAAAAATGAGCGGGGCTGCTGCTGCTCTGCTACATTTGTATTTGCTTTAGGCTGAGATCAGTGATAATGCTGACGCTGACAATAGGCCCAGACTGAGAATGAGTGTTTAGGTCCAGGGTAACCTTCCAGGGGCTACAAGAGCTGCAGATTGTAGAGTGCTACAGGGTGGAGAGGGAAATACTAAAAGAACTCACTGAGCTCTGCCGCCCTCAACTCAAACCCAAAGCCAACAGAGGGGAATCCATCCCAGTGGAAACAAAGGTATGTGTAGCCTTTAAAAATATTAGCTACAGGTACTTTTCAAAGACCAACTGGAGACATAATGGGGGTCTCACAGGCATCTGCATCTGGGGTACTCCACCATTTCCTGGATGCCATGCAAGCACATGCCAGTGAGCACATTTATTTACCCCACACTCCTGAGGAGAGGGCCAGCAATATTGTGTCTCTTCCACCATGTAGCACACTACCCTGAAGTACTGAGAGTCATAGACTGCACTCATGTACACATCAAGGCACCATCCAGTGAGGAGGGTAGAATCTATATCAGCTGCAAGGGGTATCACTTCATCAACTGCCAGGTCATGTGCAATGCCCAGGACATTATCATGAATGTGTGTGCTGGCAACCCTGGCAGTTATCATGACTCACACATCTGGCATGCGTCATAGCTGTACCAGATGTTTGCCTGGGGGACATCCCATACAGCCATCTACTGTGGGATGCTGGCTATGCACTGGAACCGTGGATGATGACACTCAGCAGAAATGCACACACACCAACCGAAGAATGCCACAATGAGGCACACACTCAAACTAGGAACAGAGCTTGTGTTTGGGTTGCGCAAGTCATGGTTCCGCTGCCTCGATATATCTGGTGGATCCTTGCAGTACTCTCCAGCACATTTGCACAAATGTTCACAGTATGTGCCATGCTATGCAATATGATCCCATAGAAACAGCTGCAGGAGGAATATGACAGGGAAGGGACACACAGCCCCCCACCAGTGCCAAGGTCCCCACAGTCACAGGGGGACTCAGAGAAGGAACCCCCTGACCCTGCCCCTGTAGGCAGACATAGGTGTGCCCAGTATGCCCTGGCTTTGGCAAAGAGGCAACACATAGCACATACTTTGACATCCTAGTGACCTAGGGACTAACACCTCACTCTGACTCGCATACATACTAAAAAGGATGTCGGCCACAACACACACCCTGTACCTTAACATGTATTGGCTGTGTAATGCAAGCATCCAACAGAGTCAGCCCTTTAGCACCATTATAACCATTGCTGCATGCACAAGGTAAGTCACTCTTTGTTACAACAAATGTATGGGGTACTACACTATGGCAGCATAGGTATGGACCTGCTGCATGTATGCAAGGGAATAGAGTGGGCTACCAGGATAGCTGCAGACAACTGACAGTTATGTGCGACAACAGAAACTCTTTGCCCAATACTGGCTGCCACATAATATGCAGTAGGCCCCAAGCTAACAAAGCCCACTGCGCTATGTGAGGGAATTACAAACAGCAGGGTCATAGGACAGATACTTGACTGTCAATGCTAGAGTCACCTACCCCCAACACATCCACATTCCCATACAAATGCAGTAAATTATGTTTGCAAGGTAATAGCAGACCACACAATCCCAGGGCTATCACAATCAACCTGGTGACATCTCCCATTTCTCCAATATGCAGGGGTCGATATGCTATGTATGTCTGTCATTGACAGTGTCAGGAATTACGTACTCTCTGGTGGTGGCTTAGTGGGCTAAGTACATTACCACAGTTGATGGTGCTCATGCTTCGAGACTGGCTGCACCTACTATTTTGCATGTGAGCTACACTTATGGTAGGAGTTCTACAGACTGTCCATATATCATTATTTGTTACTGCAGGAAAGCTGGACAAAGCCAGAGACAATGGAGGGACAGGGGGGGGGGTCACAGATATGGACAGTACACAGCTCCGAGTAACCTAGACGGTGGCTAGTAGAACAGCAGGTGGTAACAAGTCAGAGTAGCAGCAGGATGTCAGGGCTGTCACATAACTGTGTCAGTACCTTCAACAAGTCAGTGGGCACCATCATACTCCTCATAATATGAGTGTCACAGAATGTTCACATTTTTGCCTCATATATATGGTCTGTTCATAGGTTGGTACTAGGGTATCAGTCTTAGGGCCTATACAAGCCTAGCCATAACAATTCCCTGGCTATTTCTTCCCACAGTATTTACTTCCCTGGACCCCTGTCTAGCAGGGCGACAGACAGTTGACATGCATGCTTCATGCCCATCAGAACATTTATGCTAATACAAAATCTGAATTCTAAAACTGTCTAAGTTTGTAAGAGCAATATAAAACACTTGTCCCTATGTTTATGCCTGTGTCTGTGTCTCACTTTTATACATGGCTTTGTCCAGATCTCTGGCTCCAAAAGGTTGAGCAGTATGGGCACCATCTTGCCTTATAATGGTACAACACAAACCATCTGAGGATCAGAGCAGGAATATGGGGGCGCACGGCTGGACATACTGCAAAACATGTACAGTCAGAGGTGTAAAGTCTGTAACCCTGTGTGTGGTGCTGCATCACATACCCCAGTCACAACATACCTACAACTACACAGAGCAACAACTCTGGAGAAAGTTAGGAAGTGGAGCAAGACAAAGGCCCACGTGTAGGGAAAAGAAGGAACTCATGGGTAGACACATATAGAAAGTATAGAACAGAACAGTTGTGCAGCAGCATGGGTCCCAGGCAGTATACGGAGTCAGTAACCCAAATGTCTCTCAGCGGTTCCTCACGTCAATCTAAAATGATCTGCCAATGATGTACCAGGAAATCACATTGCTATGTAAAATGTACCAAACATATGATGCAAAACCCTGTTTGGTCTAATGCATTCAGTACACACCCTAGGTATGAGTCAGATATTATGGAATGCACACAGGGAGGTGCTGGACTGTTTAATCAGGTGCAGCAGCCAATTATCTGTAACACACAAACTCCCAGACTGGAGTACAAGTAGGTCTGACCTGGAGTCCCCTTGTAAGTACCAATGATCACACCGGGCATGATCCTACACTTGGCTAATTTCAGCCCATGTCTGAAGGCACATCTGACTATAGAACTGAGATGTCCATATATTTCTGTGCATACAGACAGCTATGTATACCTATCTCCCTCTCTATCCCCATCAGACATGATTGTCCTTATCTATCAGCATGTGGCACATAATATAAGGTAGCATATATAATATATATTTAGAGAGGGAGACACACACACACACACACACACACACACACACACACAAGCATATAGAGTGATGTATTGCTGCGGCCAGTTGTACACCATCATGTGTAACCAGTGGGGTGTGCAATTAGTATGGTGAGCTGTAGTGTGTAATATTAGTTAAGTAGGGGTTCTAATCTCACATCAGCCACCTTGTGTGTGTTTGTGTAGATATTTCACATATAACAGTATACGCATGTGCCATGATCACTCATTTTATGGTCATGTGACCAGTGTCCTCCACAACAGTGGCCTCCCTGTCAACAACTACTGATGTCATCCACTCCAACAGCAGTGGCAGACACTCTCCAAATGGATATGCTCTGTGTTGCATGTGATAACTACAGAGAACTATAGTATATACAACTAGATAGGTAGTGTGTCTAATCCCAGTAATAGCACCTCAGTGAGTGCATGTGTGTAAGTATACCCCCTTACAGCAAGTTGTCTGGCTTGCCTATGTGTGTGCAATGCCAATACATTTTAAGGCCTGTGCCTACCTGTTAATCCCCCCATTGGCTTACTTTACAGAGCCTGCTGATGTCATCCACATTAGAAGCACAGTTAGACACTCTCCAGACACATAAGCTCTGTGGCACATGCGATAAATATGTAGCACTATGATATATCTAGCTAGATTAGTAGGGGCTCTAATCCCAGAAATGGCAACTCAGTGAGTGTGTATGTGTAAGCATATCCCCTGCAGCAGTGTGTGTGTGTGTGTGTGTGTGTGTGTTCATATATCCCCTTGCAGCAGTGTGACTGTGTTAGGGCCTACACCTGTCCCACTGTGCAGGTTGCAGTCTATTTTAGGACAGGTGTATCCTGTGTAACTTTACCAATACAAGTATCCTGAGAGTGTAGAACAGCAAACATGTCCTACATTTCTGTAATAGTTGCATAAAACAGTCAGTTTACATCAGAAACCCCTTATTGTTATGACAACTACCATAATATAGGCAAATGCTACAAAAATAAGCTGTCATACTGGCAAAAAATGAGAGGTCCTGTCCTTTGCACTTGCAATGGATATGTTTTGTCCTGGCATTTCTCACGATACTACAATAATTGCCGCACATTGGCTATTTGATTAGGTGGCAATCCTAGTCTGTCTTGCCTATGTGTGTGCAATATGTATATATGTTGAGACCCTGTGAGTAGCTGTTTCCCCTAAATAACCCACATGTATCTAGGCATGAATGCTAACCACCACCACCCACATTTGTAGGTACTGACCAAGGCTGTGGCGCATGTAAGTTGTGTGCTGTCTATCACTGACCCACCAAATGATGTTAACACACTGCAACAGGGTTGTACATCAAGTACGGACTGGTGCCAAGGTCTTGGCCTCAGCCTAAACTCAGAAAACTGTACCATAATACCATTTGGTAAGGATATGGCCCCACTGCTTACCGCATCAACAGAAACCTCCTAAATACACAATCTGTGTTGAGATACCTGGGTGCTCAGGTTGATAATGTTGCACTCAACCATCATGTAGTGGCAGTGTTTAGAAAAGCCTTATGCGTGGTTCAACTCATAGGTAAAGGGATTGCATCCAGAAAAAAGGTGGTCATTTCCTCTGTATAGTCCTCAGACAGCAGACCAATAAGTTACTACAACTCCCTGTTTGGTATGCACCTATTCAGACATCTGCACCAACTGGAAAGGCCATGGTAATACCCACAAAGGTAATCCATGGCATCCAACACCTATCCCATGCAGACAGGCTCGAATCAGTAGTGCTACACTTGGTATTGGACAGGTTGATCAGAGCTGGGCTTTGTCACACCCACAAGGCAATGTTGGACCTTGCCATTCAACAGCTACCCCATCTATGTGAGTCTAATGCCTCACTTATTACCTGCATGCTGGGTGCTGTCACCAAATTCCCTAGTGATGTGGACATCCACCAAGAGGGTCTCACGCAGACATGACAGGTGCCAGAAACATGGCCTCGGGTTGCATACCACAACATGCAGTATCATCCCTTTTGTGGAGAGTGATGTCCCCACATATTATCACAGTACTAACAACATCCTAAGCACGCAATCAGTTGACAGTGATTTGTGTATACAGGTTGATGGCAACATGACATTTGACCACCATGTTGCTTCCATTGTAAGGAAAGTGTTCTACATGGTCCACTTCATTCATAAGCTGTCAACCAGGGACGTGGGGTTCATAATATCCCTGTGTTTCCCTCTAATAAGGCCCAGTAGTGAGTATAATGCCCTTTCATCATGTACCTCACAAAGCACATGCAGCAGCTGGGTAGATCACAGAAGTTCCTCACCAGGGAATAACAAGGCCTCAAATATCTAGCATACACAGATAGGGTATAAGCCCATCCCTCTACCACTATCATACAGACTCCTCAGAGGTGACCACTGCCTGGCACACAAGGCCATCATGGACTCCACCTTGATGGGACTGCTGCACAACTGCAAGTCAAGCTCCACTCTATTAACCTAAAACCATGCCCTCAAACTGGTCTGTGACATCAACATGAGTTGTTTGCAGGTCAGATGTGTCCCACACATGCAGCTGTGGAATGGACACCCTGTCCACATCAGAGTATCTATTTGCACCTTTTCAAGGGAAATCTGGATGAATGGATGGTTAACAGGATATACACCCTTGTGGAACCACCTGTGTCCCTGTTGGACTATGACATCATGTGCTGACTTGCATGCACATGGGCTAAACTCTGGGCTAGGCTTATAAGGGCCTCAGGGCCAATAGCCCAGTAACCTCGTATGATACTAGTTATAGCCCTGTGTGCTGTGATGGACTGTGTTATGTGTCCACACCCATCACTGCCATCTACTGTGGTGTGTCCCTTGTGGGCGACATGCCAGTACCATGTTATACAGCCACCATCTGACAAATAGGTGAGTGGTACTACAGGTGTATGGGGACAGTCCAGCAACACCTGTGTGGTACAATTACAGACAGCACTGCAAATGTGTTGTAGGGTATCCTCCTTGTAGATGGCCAACATCCGCAGTACACAGATGTTTGCAGAATGTGTACATGTGCCTGATATCTGTGGACCCTCTGGCAGACAAATGTGGATGTCTGAAAAACTGTTGGACAGTATATAATGGTTGTTTCCAGTCTATGGGGAATCTGGCTGTCACACGCCAGATGCCTCAGAAAACAGTTGTGGTACTTTAATATCTGGTACTGTATTGATTCCCTTACGTTGCATGCTGAAGATATACACTTAGTTGCTGAGGTGGATCCTGCCCCCCCTCCCACTACTACTGGCTATAACCTGCTCTCCTGCTGTAGGGGGGTCAACAGGTATGCTAGCCATAGCTCTCAGGTGATGATATACAAGTGCTGAGTACACAGTGACCTAGCCAGAGTATGTCAGGAACAGTCAGAGACATCTGGACAATGTTTGAACTATGCCTGTGTGACATTCATAGAGCGAGAGGAGCATACTAATAGACAATCCAGTAGCATTCATACATGAGCTGACCATTGCTGGGGGGACTCAGGGGCCAGAGCTATGATCTATGTCACAGCAGACAGAGCCAAAAGGGAAGCCTGTAGCTGCTGGACAGCTGGCTAACAGCAACATGTAATTCCAAGATATTCACCACAGACATCTATTGTAATCCCTATTTCCCATGACTGCATCCCCCCATCTGCATCCCATTACATGGGGAATACTATTACATACCTGGTATAGTTCTTTATTCCTTTAGGTGCAGAAATCCTGTGGTAGAATGCAAGGATAGCACAGTCTGTCATCACAGAGAAAGTCTTAGATCTGCATACCATAGGTAGCAGCTTGCCTTTTGTAGGTAATGCTCATGAACAGCTGATTGCTTGTGCACCAATATGTGGCTCAGACTTACTAACTGCATCCAGAACAGATGGGTTGCATTTTCATTAGTCAAAGTCATGGCAACACAGTGCTGTATTTGAGGCCTTCATGTAGGTCCTGGCCTGTGAGAAGGACATTATCCAGGTGTGGGGATTAGAGCATCACAGAGGGTAGGTTAAAATACTGTCCACGGTTTGGATTTATGTGGTATGTCCACTGTTTTGCATGCTATGTTTGGCCATTTTGAATAGGCTTTCTGATTATGTGGCAGTTTACTCTTTAACAATGGTGGGTTGAGGTCAGTAAGGAGACAGACAAATGTGAGTGTCATATGTCATTTGCATCAGAATATGCATGCTGCTGCAGTAACTGATGATCTATCATCTGTGTATGTTTGTAGAGGAAGACTTTGACACATGTCCTTGTCACTTGACCGTTCCCCACCACCAACCCCTTTATGTAAGGCTGTTGTGTGGATTCCCTGTTCTAGATGGTTGGGAGATATGCTAGGTCTGTAGCAGGTAGCTGAGCATACTGATGCATATGTTGCAGGCTGCAGCTGCTGCATTCTGCCCAGGAGTCTTACTGGGGATTGTGAACACATTGGGGGACAGCAAGCTGTGTATGTGAGTAAGGAAGCAGTGTCAGCTTTGTTGCCACAGCATAGCCTGGGTGAGGGTACCCATAACAGTCCAGGTAAGGCATGTGCCTCTGGTACATATGTTATGTAATAGTGCCATCCAGAGAGTGGTAGGCAACATTTAGGACACCTATACATATTTGTGAAGTGTCTCCCAACCTACAGGCCTTTGTGGTGCTAATATGGGTAGTAGTGACTGTAGTAGCAGCAACCAGTTCTACTTAAAATTGTACAGCTCGGTCATTTAATTGTTTTGACAACCATGTACTTGACATGCACCATAGTGGAATGGAAGCCAGGACTGTGGGTGAAAAAATGTAAAGCATGCTAGGACTGTAATAGACTGAGCTAGAGAGTCAGTACTAGAGCAGGTGTATTTGCAAGACATATGTTCATGCATACAGTCTGTTACACAGGATTGGCATGAACATATTATTATCAGATGGTTATGACTTGTGACACTGAACTGTCTGTCATGATTTCATAATCTCAATGTGTTCTGACTTGCCAGTACTTCAGCGCAGCATAGGTTATGTGACAACTGTGCCAAATGGTGGCAGAACTGTGGACATTCTGCAACAGTCTGTGCAGTTGTTAGCTCTACCTGATATCCTAGGCCTCACGTACGTCCATCAGCATTTATGTCTGTGTACTGGTTTGGTGTCTGTATCACAGTCCCATGTACATTGTCATTTTTCCCATTATATGTACAAGCAGTGTGTCACTGGCAATAAGGATATGTTTATGAAAACACCTGTGTACTTCAGAGCTGAGTGGCCTAGTGGGGTAATGCACTGTGCTGTAGTTAGCAGGGTCCTGTGTTTGATACTTGGCAGGGGTGAATTTATTTTCTGATGTGCATCACCGATGATCGGGATAGGTTTAATTAAATATCTGTCATTCTTTAAAGCTGCATGGCCTAATGGGCTAATGCACTGTGCTGGAGTTAATAGGGTCCCAGATTTGAGACTTGGCAGTGCTGAATTTTTTTCTGATGTGGATCACTGATAATCAGGATATGTTTATGGAAACACCTGTTATTCTTCAAAGCTGAGTGGCCTAGTGGGCTAATGCGCTATGTTGTAGTTGGCAACATCCCAGGTCCAAGCCTTGGCAGGATGATCACTTTGCTGATGTGTAGAACAGTGTCAGAAAGGCAGAAGGTAATAAAAGCAGTTTTTAATGGGTTTGCTAAGGTTTGCGTGACTCACCATGATGCAGTGGTGTATGGGAAGTCTATTCCATAGCATGGGCAGTCTCTGGGTTATGAAACTGTCACTCACCACGTTCTGTTGATTGTGGTAATGAGGTTGAGGTCTCTGAAGCATGTGGTGCAGAGGGATTGGGATTTCTTTAGATGTAGCATTTCTAACAGAGCTGGGTTAGACATGGCTTTGTAAATCAAGCAGAGATTGCCTCTAAGTAAGCGATATGAGACAGGGAATAGTTGGAGTTTTTTGAGTCTGTCCATATAGGACAAGTGTTTAAGGCCTAGGATCCTCTTTTTGAGGTACTTTTGCAGCCTCTCCAGTTGTTGCAGGTGTCTAGTGAGGTACATGCCAAATGGGACATTGTACTCGATGATTGGCCTGATGAGGGAAAATTAGAGGGAGACAGTGACCTCTTTCTTCCTGGATGCAAAACCCTTAGTAATGCAATGTGCCACGTAGAAGGGCTTTCTGACCACAGTGGTAGTGTGGTGGTCAAAAGAAAGGTTGCTGTCAACCTGTGTTCCCAGATCTCTTATAATGCCTTCTGTGTTCAGTGGACTACCATCTATGCGGTAATTCATGAGAACTGGGTTTTTCCCAAAGGGGATGGCAACACATTTTTTGGTATTGAGCTTAAGGCCATGGTTCTGACACCAGTCATTGGTCTCAGTGAGGCCTTTCTGTAGGGTGTCAACATCACTTGGGGAGTTAATAATGGCTCCCAGGTTGCAAATTGTCTGTGAACTTTGTTAGCCAAAGTCTCTTCATGTTGGCCTGGGCTTCTGAGAAATAGATACCAAACAGTAGAGGACCCAGGACCAATGCCTGTGGGACTCCACTTGTGACTGGTCAGCAGTCTGACTCTGAATCAGCTACTTTCACACTATGGGTTTTATCTGTGGGCCAGTTTGCAACCCACCTAGTGATATAGGGGTTGATGTCCAGCTTAGTGAGTTTTTCTATGATTCCTGAGTGGGGAATGGTGTCAAAGCCCTAGCGCAGATCAAGGTAGGGCTGTATGAACCACCCTGTCTTCATCCAGAGCTCTGGAGATGGCACAAAGAAGTTGACCAAGTTGAGCAGGCATGATCTACCCTTCACAAAACCAAACTGTGTGGGATCCAGAGTTTGGAGATTACCTATATCCTTGCTTATTAGGTCCATGATGATGCATTTCATAGCTTTGCATATCAGACTTGTCAGGCTAATGGGGCAATGGAACATGGAGTGAGAGTCTTGGGACATTGTTGGGGACCCATAACAGGCTATGACCTGAATTGCTGTCTTACCCAATGTTAGCTGCACCTGTGTCTGATGCGTTATGTTGGGCTACCAGTCTGGAGGTGTGCACATCCTTTATGAATATGGAAAAAACACCACCTTTGGAGCTTCAGTCCAAGTTCTGGGACAGAAAGGTGTGGAATGAGTTATAGCCTGGTAGTGCAGGGGTGCTTTCTGCTGCATTGAACCAGCACAAATGTCGATGTTCTCCATTTTAAGGAGTGCTTTGAGCAAGTGTATTTTGAGATTTAGACTTCTAGCATTGAGCAGCATGACCCTCAGATTGCATTTGTTTGTAGCTGTTATGGTGGTAATTTGGTCTTTGGAACACTACCTAAAAAAGGCACTATAGGGCTGGCAAGAGCCTTGGCCAGTATCTGGAAGTCCAGGGGTGACAGTTGCAGGCCATCTCTAGCAAAGCATCAAGGTCTGTCAATCATGTCATCCCAGGCAGACATATGCTTTCATTAGACAGATTCCCATTTTTTTTTTAAAGGAGAGAGTGGAATGTTGGGGAGGAGATACAGGTACATGTGGGGAGGTAAGTTTGGTAGGAGAGATAGCATTTGCAAACAGACAAGACAGCAGACAGGGGCAGTGTATGATACATGCGGGGGGTAAACACCTTTAACGGGAAGGGTGTTGTGGAATCGGAAAACCAAGTGCCACTAGATGGCAGCAGTGAGACTAAGTTTCCCACCCATTGGCAGTCACCACTGCTCCTTCACGACCCCGAAGGTGGCTGTGACGGGGGTTGGGCACCAGGGCCTTATCTCAAAACTGTACAAATTTTTTTCAGATTGTCCAGATTTTTGACTAATCTTTTTGGTCTGTTCCTCATAAAAATTGCATTTTTTGACAAATCACTGGGATGATCTAAGGATTAAAGTCAGTACATACTAACATGCATTTGAGTTTCAGGCTTCATATCCTCCACAAGATTCATGCTAACACAAATCCTATTATTCTAGCACCTTTCTAAGTTTAAAAGAGCAATATTTAAAACATATCCCTATTTTTGGGCCTTTGTCCCCCCATTATGTCAGGCTTTGTCCAGATTTCTTGCAATAAGAGATTGAGAGGTGTGGCTGGGGCCAGCCTGCCCCTCCAGGTTGGCCACTCTGCCTTCAATCCTGCATAGTCGATTGTCCAAATCACACAAGACAATCATACACATCATCCCTGGTAGCTGTCAGTGGGTGACTACTCTCTCTCCGCGTCCACTCCTAGGCAGGGTGGCGACCCTGTCCCCTGAGGTGGTTTCACCTGTAGGTGGTGCAGCTCTAGTGGAGGGAGCAGCTCCAGACAGTGCCATAGCCAGTTGAGGTAAGTTAGGTGGAGCTGCAGGAACCAGCTTACCAGTTAAGTTATGGTGTTGAGGTGTTTCAAAATGCATAGGTTAGTAATGAAGAGAACGTGCGGTAACAACATGCGGAACAAATCACATTACCCAGTAACATAACATGCCATAGCATATAGAACACAACAATAATTGGGATAACAGTCAGTATTGTAACAGCATGCCAGTAAAAGTTACAGCATAAGGCCAACAACATAGGTAATTCAACAAGGTATGTTAGTATGCAACCGTTGTAAAAATCATATCATTACTACCAGTATAGGCTATATTGTTTGCAACAGAACTCTTCTATACTCTACAGGTCTGCCCTTACTTTATGTATACAAGTGCTCTATAGCTTCTGTAGCACCTACATACCTCTCAAGCTATCTGCATGGGACAGTATGGGCCAAGCTGTAACACCTACGGGTACACAGCTACAAGGACTATTACATGTCAGGGGAGCATATCTGACTACCAAGGAGTACTGTGGACTGATGTAGTGTGACTGTGCTATTGAGATAAATCAAATGGCTGTTAATGCGTCCCAGGAGTTTGGCAACAGCGATCACAGTCCATCATACAGAGATGTTACACTTATAATGCTGTCCTTGGCAGGCATGGGGTTAGACTATCAGCAGACATTCACAGACACACTAGGCATACAGCAGTACCAACATTAAACACTTTTATTTGTTTTAATAACTTGTGGTTAGTATTGTCTTTTTGAATTTTCATTTACTGGAGTCCTTTCACCTTGCTGAGCATTGCTGTTAACACTCTGGTACTTCTGGACACACAAATTAGTAACACATTTGAAAAAATAATACAGCCATTTATTAATTCCTGTGGGGAGAACATCTGTTAACAATACATAACAGTTTCTATTAATATTTAGTAGCACTTGTCTCTGGATCCAAACCCTGGTCTGTGTGTTAAAAAAATGTATATCATACCTAACATTTATCATGCTGAGCTACTGCTGAGCATTGGTTGAGTAATAGATGCCTAGAGATCACCTGGTAATAGAGGTAGAGTGTCATACAAGACTGCAGTGGCATGAGATTCATGCATGACAGAGATAGTAGGTGAACTGTGTATTAATACTTCGAATGCAGGTGTACACAATTAACCCCTAGTGGATGGGAATATGTATGATGTGTACTGGGGTGCTGGGTTGCCTACCTGACCCATATACAGTTGCAGATGGTATATTTGCAGTCTACAGCTATTACTGTTTCATACTTGCCTGCAGCAGCATAACTACGTTCAGGAATGCATATCCTTGAAATGCAAATGTTAACACAAGCCAATCCTGAGAGAAACACACTATAATACCTTAGCCATTGCTATTCTGGGTTTGGATCTTAGTGCAAAACAAATATCATAATGCATTATATCTCGTAGTATAAATCCACAGCTACACTTTAGCAAAACAGTCTTTATCGGCTAACCTTCAGTCACATCATGGTATTATTCCCGTAATTATTTCACAGCACTTGAAATACTCGATTTCTTGACCAACAGCCCAAAATACACACAACATTAGGCAAAAACACAGCTTTATTAGGGGTGACATGAAACAGTGATTGGTATACATCTAACAGTTTTTATTGATGAACACTTTAAATAATGCAGGCGTTGAAAGACGGCTGTTAGTCCACAATGTATTCAGTACTAAATGTATTTCCTTAACCATTCTGAATGCAGTTGTACTTTATATCCTTAAAAGTATGAATGCAGTTGATGTATTCCTTTAACAATGCAGCTGTACTTTCTTATCATAACATTATTATTAATACAGTATAAACTTTTATTTCGTTATCATTATTATTGCAGCAATAACTTGTTTTCCTTAACTTTAGCAGGTTTCATGCTTTCATCTACATTGAACTGTATGTGGCATTACTCACTTGTATCAGTCCAGGTCTATGGCCACATTCATTACAGAACACTCAAAACAAGAATATACCTACTGGCAGTTACTACTGCACTCTTTCTTATTTAAATTACTATATATTGCAAGATATATCTGAACTCACCACACACTCGGTGCAACCTGGCCAGGCACCCTGCATGGGCCTCCAGGTTGCAAGCTCTCTCCTTTGCAGCTGTGGGAAGAGAATAACATCATTATGCACACCCGTCTATCATATATTCATACTAGCATTTTGCAAAACTATCTTACAATACTTACAAACTTGTGGGGTATTGTCTGCCTGAGCATCTTGGATCCAAGTGGCCAAGAGATCCCCCTTCCCATGCTTCAGGTTGTCATAGTGGTGAAGCACCTGCCCACCTGTGCAGGGGATGCCAGTCGCACTGGTGAGGTCGCATGCCAACCAGTTCCAGTCCACTGATTTATATTCTGACCCCTGGCACTGGCCCAGCAGCAGCCAGATGTCGTGGTCTTTCACAAAGAGTCCAACCATGACCCTGGACTCCAAAATGCCCCACCACTGCATGTGGAAGTGCACACCCTCTCCAACTCCTGCCATAGTTCCTGCATGGGTCAAACTCCCACCTGTTAATCTTAAATAAGGCTGTTTTCCCACCCTTTGCCACCATTGGGCCATTTTTAAAAATGCGGCACTTGGCTTACCACTACGCAAACCCACTGAGCTCGGCTGAGCAGTGCTTAGACTGCCAATGCTTAGCAATGCTTAGTGTTGTGCAAACCAGGTTAGCTGAGCTGCGCATTGCTAAGCACTGCTAAAATGGATACTGTTTAAGCACTCCTTAGCTTAGCTTAGCAGTGTTTAGCAGAGCTTAGCTAAGGGCAAACCACATTTCAAAAAGAAAACAAAAATTAAACAAAACAAAATAAGACTAATATTAAATTATTTATTCATTACTACTACTTTATTATTCTGTGTATGTATTGCACGTCTATATTTCCTGAACTCTGTATTTTAATTTTTTATCTTGGAGTGTGTATTTTAGGTATTGTGGACCTGTGTATAACTAGATCTGTTCTCCTCGGGTCTCCATTGAAAATGGGCTTCTGGCCCATCTGGACTAACCTGGTTAACATATTTCAATGTTTACATAATTAATAAAATAAAAAAAAAAATGACATATTGCTATCAAATGTAAAAATCTGAATGGTCTGTCTGTATATTAAAACCATGCACTTACTGCACATAGGTTTGTGATTCTAACCATTCAGTTAAGAGAATATGCTGGAAATTGCTATACATTTCTATATATCTCTCCACTACGTTTAAGCACTTTTAGGCACTGCACCGTGCTATGCAAACCCACTTAGCTATGCTTAAACATGACCTTGGAGGTGCCATGCCGTAAGTGCGCAAACACAAAAAAGAAAAAAAAAAGGAAATAATATGTTTTACTTTTACTTTTATATTTCAGTGCCATCTGGCACTTTAACATTGCAGGGTGTGTGTTACACATCTTTGGACACTGTAATACACCCCTACACTAATACTGTAACTGTGTTACACGGCTCTCTCAGTAGTGTGCCTGCATTAATAATGCAAGGAGCTATGCCGAGGGGGACCCGCAGACACTGACACAGTACACTCTGTGTAGACTTCCCACTGTTCCTTCCCAGAGTCTATTAAATCCCCACCATGATTTAGTTCCCAATAAAATTGATTCCATAATATCACAAATATATTTTTTTCTTAAATCTTTCCATCTTCAACAGTTTCCATTCTTTATTTTTCTGTTTTTCCAAACATAATTCCCAAGAATGTTATCTCTCAACTATTACTGTGTAGCTTCTTTATTCTCCTGACTTTCAGAACATGGGTTGGGAGGGTGGCCTAATGGTTAAGGTGCTTGTCTTACAAACACAAGGTGCAGGGTTTGAGTCTCACAAGGGATAATTGGCTAGGCTTAAAATGGCTTGCAAGGGCAGATAGCTTAGTACTAATCTATGAACCTATGAACCTATGATGTTTTCTCTACTTTTTATTATCCTTCCTATTAATCTTGCTTTACCTATTCATATTTTTCCCGATGGCCTAGGCTCCAGATACTTGAGGGTAGGGAATACGTTTTTCAGCATTTTCCTTTCTCTTTCTTTTCAGCAGTTCGGTAATCTTATACACTTGGGATGCCTTCCACTATTATAGCCATCACCAGAAAAGCTTCAGACATCTTCATCAGTTCTACAGACCTATTTCCTTATTCTATCATCTATCCAAAATGCAGAAAAAAAAAAATAATTAAAAAAAAGTGTTGCCGCCTGTGGAATTATTTGATTCACAGCATGATTTCTGAAGGGATTTCAAAAATACAATGGGTTTGTTATCCCTGTTAGCCAAATATAATGTTTTCCTTGCTGATATTGCATTCATTTATTTTATAAAATTAATTTCACTAATTTCCACACAGTAGGCAGATAAGTCTAATGTACTATCATGACAATAGTAACATGCAACGGTTTCTAAACTGTCAGAACACGAGATCATTCAAGGTAGAAAAAAAAAAAAGAAAAAAAACTATAAACCTGTTTCTAATTTCCTACTGCACTAGGCAGATGTCAATCAAAGGTAAGTCCTTGAACCACTTTTACTTATCACATTCATCAACGCATTTGCACCTAGCCTTTCTGAAGTAAACAATCTATTTTACACATATGAGCTAGTAGTACATGAAAACAGTCCAACAGAACTAATGAATGTAAGACTGTGTGTGTGTGTGTGTGTGTGTGTGTGTGTGTGTGTGTGTGTGTGTGTGTGTGTGTGTGTGTGTGGTTTATAGTAAGGGCCATAGCATCAACATTTACAAAACCATGGCAATATTCTCCAGTCTAAAAGATTTGCTGTGTTTAATTTGATATATATTTTTTGCAAATGTAACTCTTTTCAAATATCCTGGAATATGGTTACACCCCCTACTGACCCTCAGTGAACTTGGGAGTAAGGTTATAACTAAGAGTACAACATATCTTCAGGAGAGTGTCAAAGTATCTTATTCATTTACCAAAAAAGAATTATTTGCCATTTGTAAACATTTACTAATTCCTAGACTATTATCAAAAGTGTAGACTGCATTAAATAAAATATGTGGTTTTCTGTGTAATTACCACAAAAGAAAACACAACTGAGTCTCAGGTCACTGCCTTCCCTTGAGCTTAACAAGCAAATTCTAATATCCTCTCTGACAAGTGAGTGGCATACGTGCCATTTTTATTTACTAGGTAGTTAGTAGGCTTGTAGTTCAGGAGACCAGTGGGAAGCCAAAGTAAATTTCCCCAAAGCACTGTTGGATTAAGCGACTTGCTCAAGGTCTCTGAGTAGGCAACTGAATGCTGAGGAGGAAATAAATCCTGGACTACAGGAAATGACACATTAACAAAGCCTTAATCCTTTGTCTTAATGAACAGACTCCTCATCCTTCACTCCATGGGATGGTATATCTTAAATCTGTACTGGGGTAATATATTTCTCAAGCCTAGTGATTCTTAAAAGGTAGGACTTTCTTCCCTGGGGAGACCCAGCCCCATTTTAGGAGAAGGCCCAACAAGTCTGAAACTGTGGCATGCTTAGTTTTGAATAATTTGATAATCATTTTTTCTAGACTAAATGCCAAAGAATATCTATCTGTCTGTACAGCTATCTGTCTATACATCTATCTACTACACGTGGTTTTATGGCTGCTAAGTAATGAAATCATTTGTCAAGGGAATTATTGATTTTATGATCAATTCTAGTTTTGCCATGATGTGTTTGCTGTATTTTTGAATGCGTTGATGATGTTTTTGTGTGTGTGCTTGTGAGTGGGTCTGTTCACATCTCTGTGCATGTGTGTGTGTGTGTGTGTGTGTGTGTGTGTGTGTGTGTGTGTGTGTGTGTGTGTGTGTGTGTGCGTGTGAGATTGAATTATGAGTGTTTTAAGTTTGTGTTTTGGTGTACCAGTGGGTAATTGAATATAAGGGTTTTTTTGTGGAAAATCACTAGACAGTATGACGTGTTTCCTTTTCCTGTCTGTTGTCCAACTTGGTAGATAGTACATATAAAGCTGTGGGGGCAGGGGGGCACTACCACCTTGTAAAAATGTTGATTTGTTTCTAGTCTGTTTTGATTTTTATTGCAGTTAAGGTTTATTTAAATATTTATTTATTTATTTACTGACTGCATGTGTTTTGCTGAAGTTGGGTTTCATTAATACCCAATATAGTCGATATAATATGTATACATAGTATATCTCCATCCATCCTCAACCCCTTTTCCTATTTTTGCACATGGGGTCTGGGTGTCACTTCAACAGTGACAATCATCTTGAGTGAAGGTTTACACCACCAGGTGGCTAGCCCTGCAGTGGTAGCTCATCCACTCCACTATAAACATATATGTATATATATCAAATGCTTGAAATGCACTTTATCATTTGTTCAATACAATGACGTAAAATGCCAAAAACTAAAATGTTTTTACATCAACATGTCAAATATCCTGTCTCTGACATCTGCAGTCATTATTCAACATAGCAGAAGTCGACATAAGACACCTAGGATATTCAGTTTAATGTGCCATTAGAATTTCACTTCTACAGCACAAATTTCTACTGTTTTGCAGTGGGGCAAGCCCTCCTGCACCCCCTCACCCCTGACAAATTATATATACCAACTCCGAGATCACACTATAGTGAGGAAAAGGGTAAATTCATTGATTCTCGCTGTACCATGATCTCCATTCCCAATGACAAATGGATAATAATGAAATTTGATAGTATGATGACCCAGAAGATAAAACAATAAAGCATAGCACCGAAGCTGCCACAGGAAACAGAAGTTTAATCCACAAGCAGTTCACATAAACGCCTCCAAATACACAGTACATTTTCATTTCTCCTACTTCATCAGATGTGGGCTGCTTCCAAAGCTAACACCTTTTGTAGAGCACATTATTTCAATTAACAAATCTCCTTTGCTAAGCAATCAACTTGTAATTGAGGAAAAGTGAAAAAAAGTGCTTTTGTTCTTTTAACCTGATGTTAACATTTTATGTTTTACATGATAAAAATTTAAAGATGTTTGCCAATGCATTACTAAATCACATAATCTTATTATAAATAACCATTCACTTTTAAAACTGTGTTCAATTTTAGTAAAATGCATGAATGAATTAAAAAAGTAGCAATATGTATAAAGAACTTGTAGAAATTTACAACAGATGTGGGCTTGATGTATTAAGATGTATGATAGTAGAAAACAATAGAGTGAAAGATGAATTGTTAAAGGAAGTAGAAATGTTAAATTAATGTATAAAACATGATTCACACCATTCCTGAGGAAAGAGTGAAGTATGACAACATTAGGAGGAACATAGATGGACAGTGCAATGAATTAATTAAATGTAAAGTAGAAAAACTTGAAAGAGACTTAAATGAGTATAAAAATGATAGTGCATACCCTAAACCTAAGGTAGGAGGGAGGTATTGGGAATGGGGGAACAGTGAGGTAGGAAAAGGAAATGAAAATGTGAGGGTCAGTGAACGTGTTATAGATTTGGATGATTTTAGAGATGATTTTTGCGAGGAACAACCTTTAAGGAGATCTGACAGGTTAAAGAATAGGGATGGATACCAAAATGAAAGACCGGACTCGAATTTTCAAGGGGAAGCAAGAAGGGGGAGGATGAGGTACTGAATATGGTTCGTACCAACCACCCCGACTTAGAAATTTCAGACATTGTTCAAGATTAAATTAACCCTTTTAAATTCATTAAGTGTGATTTTAGTATTTATAATTTTAGTCATATAATTTTAACAAATGAACATTTTAGTTTACTAAGTAAGGGTATCAGATTTATTCCTTGGAACAGAGGAGATCTTGCTAGAACATTTAATGGATGTAAAAGAATTTACTAGAAAAATTAATTTTCAAACCATTTTTAGTCAGAATATTAAATATGAACCAACCCGCGGTGGTGGTGCTGCGGTAGCGTTGTCGCCTCACAGCAAGATGTTGTCTCGTTTGATTCTCAGAGCGTCTACTGTGGAGACATGCGTGAATGGCCATACCTTCGTTGAAGGTTGTGCGTTAGGGCCGGCAGCTCAGCACGTAAAAATCAACTGCCAATCATTAGCGGACTGGAGTTCCGCTGTGGCGACCCCTAACCAGGAAAAGCCGAAAGACACAACACAACATTAAATATGAACCAACAAGAATGACTAGGAGAAGTGTATTTAACCCCCCCCCCCTACATCCCCAGATAAAAAACTTGGAAAATATAATAGAAAGAGGAGTTAGGGATAGTTTTAATAAGGTAAAATACAAAAATAACCTGAACCCACTTGAATGTAAGACCTTAAAAGAAATTAGGGGTGATAAAAATCTAAGAATTATGAAACCAGACAAGGGTGGCGGAATGGTTCTTATGGACAATATGACTTATGAGGGGAAAATGAATGAAATTTTGAGGGATCCTGACAAATATTCCAACGTGTCTATAAATGAAATCAATATAGCGTACAGACATATAGATATGGTATTAGAAGAATTATTGGTAGATGGTTTAATAGACAGTAAGACATACGGTTACTTAAAAGTGGAGAAGCTAAGAATACCCACCATGTTCGGGATTCCGAAAGTACATAAGGATGAAATTAATCCACCCTTGCTACCAATAGTTTCAGCTGAAGGATCTAAAACCTTACCACTTGCTAAGTTTATAGATGGGGAATTGAAGGCAATATGGGTAAAAAGGTGTAATATATTAAAAGACTCTTGGGATTTTTTAAGAGGTTTAAAACAGGATTTATGGAACGAGCATCTAAGATTTTTGACTATAGATGTAGTAGATTTGTTTTCAAGCATATCCCATGAACAAGGATTAAAATTACTGGAAGAAATCGTGTTTGAAGACAACACTTTAAGTCATAATGAATGTACAGTAATTATGCAGTTGATTGATCTGGTTCTGAAGTATAACTTCATTTATTTTAAGGGAGAATACTTTCACCAGATAAAGGGAGTAGCAATGGAGGCAGTCTGTGCCCCTACATATGCAAATTTGGTATTGGCTAAATGGGAAGAGAAATTTGTTTTACAATCACAAGTTGTTGGATACAATACAAGAGATTTTTGGATGACATTTGTATTCTTTAGGTGGCACTGAGTGAACAGGTACCAGTATTTATAGATTTTTTTAAATACAAGTACAGATTTTTTAGAATTCACTTATTCCTTGAGTGAAGATTCCCTAGAATTCTTGGACATAGAAATATATAAAAAAGACAATACATTTCAGTCCAAGGTTTATAGGAAAAATACCTATTCAAACTCTTACCTACATTATATGAGTGCTCATCCTATGTATTATAAAAGAAATATAGTAAAAGGCCAGTATATTAGGTCATGTAGGATGACTTCAAATGATGATGATTTTATGGAAAAAATTAATGTTCTTAGAAAAATGTTTAAGAATAGAAGTTATCCTGACTGGTTAATAGAAAAGACGGAGATAGAGGTGATGGAGGGTAGGAAGAGTAAATTTAAACCTATATTGGGTATAGATGCTACTGAAAAGGAAGTAAATACAAGAAATGTGGATGAGAGTTTCAGTAATGCATTGGTATTAGAGTACAATGCCAGTTCAAGGATAGTGAGAGAAATAATTGAAAATGAATGGAATAGATTTATAGCTTTCACTGATTTGGACAACATCTCGAAAAGTAATTTAAAAGTAGTATATAAAAATTCCAATAATCTCAAAAAACTATTGGAAGGTAATACAGACACCCGATATTCTAATAGGAGAATAAAGAAAGGAACATTTAAATGTGGTCATTGTTCGCAATGCACCTATGTTATAAACAAAGAAGTTTTTATAGAAAGTAGAAACATAAAGCTAGAAAGTAGGGACTTTAATAATTGTGATTCTAAAGGTTTGGTATACCTGGCATTGTGTAAGACATGCAAAGGTTTTTATGTTGGAAAAACAGAAAGGAAACTAAAAAGGAGACTATACGAGCATATATATGACATACAGGTAAAAAAGGAAACAAATGCACTGATATAAGCATACTATGGAATGCCCGGAGGCACAATTTACATTTTATGTTATTGAGAGAGTAGACCTAGATAAAAGGGGAGGGCTGTGGGAAGAAAGAATAGAATATAGTGAGTTGTACTGGCAACTAATACTAGAGGCAGACAAAGCCCCTGGTCTTAACGAAAATATTTCCATAGCCCCCCCCCTTTGAAAATAAGATCAGCCAAATTGTAATATGTGTCTAACAGGAATTTCAAGAAAGTTGCTCAAACCTTATAAAGTGTCCTAAATGCTTTATAAACTCTCTGCATAATTTTTACTAAACATCTTTTTTTGTCAAGTAATTTTTATTACAATATTCATTTGAATGCAATTTTAATAACATGGTAAGTTTTTTAATTAAACAGTAATATGTTAATTATGTATTTTTAACATATGTATGTATTTATAGACCAAACATATATTAAAGTAGGCATTTTTAGAACGCACTCTATGTAAGTCATGTTTTAAGGAAAAGGGAATGGTTTGTTATTTTGTTGTTCCTTGCAAAATCTTTGTATGGCCACTAAATGGTGCTAAATGGATTAGTTTTTGCAGAAGTATTTCTTTCATCAAAGGAAAGTTTCATTTCATTTTTTACTTATTTATTATTTTTTAATTCATTCATGCATTTTACCAAAATTGAACACCGTTTTAAAAGTGAATGGTTATTTATAATAAGATTATGTGATTTAGTAATATATTGGCACACATCTTTAAATTTTTATCATGTAAAACATAAAATGTTAACATCAGGTTAAAAGCACTTTTTTTCACTTTTTCTCAATTACAAGTTGATTGCTTAGCAAAGGTGATTTGTTAATTGAAATAATGTGCTCTATAAAAGGTGTTAGCTTTGGAAGCAGCCCACATCTGATGAAGTAGGAGAAACGAAAATGTACTGTGTATTTGGAGGCGTTTATGTGAACTGTTTGTGGCTTGTGGATTAAACTTCTGTTTCCTGTGGCAGCTTCGGTTCTATGCTTTATTGTTTTCCTTCTGGGTCATCATACTGTCTAATTTCAAGGTTGTTTATCGTGTTGGTGTCTGGGTTACCTTATTCATTTATGGATAATAATGAATCACACTTTACAATCATTATTATAAATTCATGGTATTCTAGTTCGGCATTGTGCATCTTTGAAACTGTACTTTCAATCAACTGCCATTGGATAAAGTGCATTTCAAGCTTTAGATAGTGTGTGTGTGTGTGTGTGTGTGTGTGTGTGTGTGTGTGTGTGTGTGTGTGTGTGTGTGTGTGTGTGTGTGTGTGTGTGTGTGTGTATATATATATATATATATATATATATATATATATATATATATATATATATATAACCTACCACTCCATGAATTTATAAATCTGAGATCCTTCTAAATAGGTGTAATAAAATTATGTTATGTGAACCATGCACAAAATTCCCACCACCTCCACAGCTTCTGTACACTCCATAAAATAATCATTTGCACTGCTTTATATGTTCAGTTAGCTAACACTTTTGGTGCATTCATCATTTTGGAACTAAAAACAAACTAATAAGGAAGGGAACTAGAGGGTAATGAGAAAACAGCATGAAAAATGGCCACAGCAGCCAAGAGAAACATTAGCTGAAGACGGAAGACCACAATTCTCCCTCATTCTAGAGAATGGTGTATAAATATTGCTCATATGGACCAAGAAGTGCTTTGACTTGCACAGTGTAGAAGAGCTCAACGTAAAACTACATTTTGCTGGCCAGCTTGTATAAAAATCATTTGATTAATTACATAAGGATTATCTTCTTTTACTCCATCATTGGGTGACATTCTATAAGACCCATAACGATGACACTTTAATCCTCTCTTACAATCCCTTCTCTGTCTCCTGCTATATAAGTTTGGGGCACCTTGAATGTAGAGGCCGTAATCCCTCCCTGTTCTTAGGTCAACCTTTTGCATACCATATGATATTCATTGCTCTCTAACTGCACAGTAATACTGTGCAGTTAAACTCCTGATGTTCATTATATATAAACATGATGTTACTTGATTAGTATGGCTTAACATTTATTTCAGGTGAATTTGGATATACAGCTTTCTGATGATTAAATGTTCAGACTTATTATTCTAAAAATCTGAACAGATGTTTACTTTTTAAAGGATGTATTACCATTTCATTGTTTAAAAGTTCCTGTCGAATGTCTGCATGCATGTGTGTGTGTGTGTGTGTGTGTGCATATGTGCATGTGTGTGCACACGTGTGTGTGTGTGTGTGTGTGTGTGTTTGTACAAAGCATGCAAACAAAAAAAGGCTGATGTCCGCTACTGAATAGCCTGAGACAGTATTACTTCAAGAGAACTAGATTCCTGGATCATGTTTTATTGTCAAATGTCTCAAAATCAAATCATAAAAAGGTTAGAGCTATTGCTTGGTCATAAAATGGAGTCCCCTAGAATGTGCAAATCTCCTTAAATATTCCTACTCTATGAAATGCAAGACTGTCTCCCTGGCTATAAATTTAGCATCAGCCTTACATATCGGGATAGGTTTGTGGTCATTACATAGTCAAAAAAATAAATAAAACATATTGGAACCCATTGCTGGATTTTACCAGTGGCCCAACAATGTTTGTAGCAATACATTCCAATGGCACTTCTATGAAAGGCATTACGTTTGGAAATATGGTATCTTTTGGCATTTAAGGCATCCATCACAGAGGTTCTCAACTTCCTTCATTATTCCTGGCCAGTAAAATCTAGCTAGAAATCTTGATTTAGTCTTACCCAATGCTAAATATTCTCTAGTACATATAGCTATATGATACAGTCATTATGTTATATCTGAAATGTATCAACAGTTGGTGCAGTACTTCCTCTCTCTCCACACAAGTAATTTTGTAACACAATGTATGAGTAAGAAGCAGGAACATCTTAGTCAACAACTTCTCCTACAGCCCTAGCTGTGTCTTCCCATCGGGATTTTGCTTTTTAAATTTACACAACATACCTGAAGGCCAGCCAGCTGTGGAATTTAAGTTGAGCCTGTCAGGAGATAGAAGGTACTGCTTTGTCTTTTTACTGGCACAGACACAGGGGGCCTCAGTGTTTAGCTCTTCTCCTGGAAAAGACATTTCACATCAGTATTTTATAGTTTCAGTTGGCATTCTGCCTTGTTCATTTCTTTATTATTCCTTTCCTTCAAGGACCTGACTCGTATTACTTTCTTTCCTCTGTTTAGTGTTACTGCATTTTGGCACAAGAGGAATATCACTGTGGCACTGTGCAGGGGTTTCTTACCCCTTGGTATGCACAAGAGGAACATCACTGTGGCACTGTGCAGGGGTTTCTTACCCCTTGGTATGCACAAGAGGAACATCACTGTGGCACTGTGCAGGGGTTTCTTACCCCTTGGTATGCACAAGAGGAACATCACTGTGGCACTGTGCAGGGGTTTCTTACCTCTTGGTATGCACAAGAGGAACATCACTGTGGCACTGTGCAGGGGTTTCTTACCCCTTGGTTTGCACAAGAGGAACATCATTGTGGCACTGTGCAGGGGTTTATTACCCCTTGGTATGCACAAGAGGAACATCACTATGGCACTGTGCAGGAGTTTCTTACCCCTTGGTATGCACAAGAGGAACATCACTGTGGCACTGTGCAGGGGTTTCTTACCCCTTGGTATGCACAAGAGGAACATCACTGTGGCACTGTGCAGGGGTTTCTTACCCCTTGGTATGCACAAGAGGAGCATCACTGTGGCACTGTGCAGGGGTTTCTTACCCCTTGGTATGCACAAGAGGAACATCACTGTGGCACTGTGCAGGGGTTTCTTACCCCTTGGTATGCACAAGAGGAACATCCCTGTGGCACTGTGCAGGGGTTTCTTACCCCTTGGTATGCACAAGAGGAACATCACTGTGGCACTGTGCAGGGGTTTCTTACCTCTTGGTATGCACAAGAGGAACATCACTGTGCAGGGGTTTCTTACCTCTTGGTATGCACAAGAGGAACATCACTGTGGCACTGTGCAGGGGTTTCTTACCCCTTGGTTTGCACAAGAGGAATATCACTGTGGCACTGTGCAGGGGCTTCTTACCTTTGGTTTGCACAAGAGGAACATCACTGTGGCACTGTGCAGGGGTTTCTTACCCATTGGTATGCACTACTCTTTCCTTTTTGTATTCTTTGTTTATGCAGCTTATTCTCTGTCTCAGAATGGCTGAATATTAACCTGCCACTTTGTTCCTTTTTCTAAGTTGTTCTCCCTCTGCAAAAGCTTTAAGTTTTACTTTTATTCTCCTTACCCTTAACTGTTCCCAAGTGTCTTCCTCTATTTTCTGTTAATGTCTTATTCTGACAGAAACTAGTTTGCATCTCCGAGCAATACTGTTTCTTGTAGGTTCTTCTTCTTCTGTTGTCCATCCTTAGCCAAATGTTGTATCTTTAGGACTTTCTGCCATTATGCCCTGATCTTTGTTGAAAATGCACATTATAATGAAATGCATCTAATGCATTGGAGCAGAGTTGGTCTAGTAGTGTAATGCACTGAACTGTAGTTCAGAGGGTCCTGGGTTCAATACTTGGCAGGGGTGCATTTAACTTCAGCTTTTTTCAGTCTCTTATCATCTACTTAGAGGTGACCTCTGATTGACTTACAAGGCCATGTCCGACCCAGCCTACTTTAAATGCAACACCTAAAAAAATCCCAATTCCCCATACCACATACTACAGAGATCACTAACTCATTACCATACTCTACAGAGCATGCTGGAGGGACAGGTTCATCTCCAAAAGACTGCCCATACTCTGGAATAAGATTCCCATTCATGTCAAGCAGAGCACCTCACTGGCCCTCTTCAACAGAAATTTTGATGAGTGGATGGGTAACAGAAAGTTCGCCCCAGGGATCACTCCCGTTGCCCTACTGGGTAGAGGCACTGTGTACTAACATTGGATGGCACAGTGCCAGGGCAATTTTTTATTGGGCTAGGCTTGTAAAGGCTCCAGGGCCATTAGCCTAGTACACACCTATGAAGCTGTGATGGTTGCTCTTCCACTTCTCCCGTGTTATGAATAGGAATATCTATAGCTTTATTCACTTGCTGGTTTCCTTCACAGTTCTAAAAAGGTGCTCTGTATAAATGATTATCTTCTTTCCACTGCTTCCGCAAGTCTTTAAAGTTTGGAAAATCTTTCCATATCATTGCATCATTTGTTAACTTAGGTACTATAGCAACAGGATGAATTGCCTTCCCAAATACAATTTATATTTTGAGCTGAGTAACTGGACACTATTTTCTTATCTCTATGAATGCAAACTACTTCAGCAACTTTTGTTTTATTCTGTATAAATATTGCCGCATTATCAGCAAGATTATACTGCCTGAGTCTAACACTATTTGCAGCTCTCTGTCACCAATTAAGACAATAACTTTGTAATATCACAGTAACAGAATGCAGTATCATCCGTTCTAGCAGATAATTTATTACATTCAGTTTGTACAACATCACTAGCATCATACTTTTCGGAGGTCACACATTTGTCGGATATGGGTTACTATTGGTTTACTATCATTTTACTGACTCACACTCTGTTGAGTCATCGTATCATCAACTCACTTCCCCAAAAAGTTGTAATGCCAAATTCCAGTATACCCGAAATAATTACCAAATTCAAAATTCCCTACCAATCTGAACCTAGGAACAAGCATTAACATGCGTGGAGAAGGGGACGAGATTTTTCTAGTTGGAAATATTGGTGGTTGGCATTTTCAAGGTATGGGTTTCAGACTTCTTCCAAGCTGGGGTTGACCGAATGTTGAGTTAGTAAAACGATAGTAAGCCATTACTATCATTAGTACAACATCTATCCATGTGACCCTTTTCTACATGTTTTGCTTGATAGCAGCAGTTGACACATTTTAGTACAGGTATAGATCATTCAGTTTTACACATAGCTTTATGATGTAATAATCTTGCTACTAGTATAACAAAACTTTCAGAGTTTTTAAGGTCAGTATGAAACATGTACTCTGTTTAACATTTCTACCTTTTTATTTTCAGTAAGTTTACCCTCAGGATCTAACCACAAATTAAATATGTGCTTTAAGTCACATAACTGTGATTTTACAAATTATAAGAGAAAATCTAGCTATGAAACTTTAGACCTTTTGTCTACAGTATCACTAACTAAGGCAAGTAACACATTTACCATTTTCCTTGTCCTGATACTTAGTCGCTTCTGTGTTTTATGAAGGCTTTCAGCAATATTCCAGCTTGCTGGTCTGAAAGGATCTTTGTGGATGCTTGGTCCCATGTAGCATGATATGGCTGTAGAACCACCCCCCATCACAGTTAGTTGTTTTAGTGGTGGAACTGTCCTTGACATATTCCTTGGTTTGGCCATTCCCATCATCCTAGGGCAGAGCAGTAATGGTCAGAAGTAATTGTCCTATAGCTGCCATCCTGGACAATGGACAAACACACCAGTGTATTTGACGAAGGGGAAAACATTCCAGCGCATACAGCAGGATTGTTTTCCTTTCAGGAGGAAACCTGCACTCAGATGGATGGCTTCTTTATGTTGGCAGTGTTAGGTGCTATCTTAGGACATTCACAGAAGTATGTGTAAAACTGTCCACTGTAATCCACCAATGTTGAATATTAATGGAAGCAGAGACACTAGTCCTAGAAATCAGTATCTATTGTACAACATGAAGGTCCTCAAACAAAAGTCTTAGAGCTAGCAGCAAATTCATAGCCAATACCTTTAAAACAGTTCCATATTGTTGGGTTACATTCTCCTTTAATAAGTCTCTCTCTCTCTCTTCCTCAATAGTTAGTACTACTTTAATAGGAACAAATGGCAAATGCTTCCAAGTGTTTTTTTCCAGTTGTCTCACTTACATGGCCTGTGCTACAGACATAAAGTCACTCCTGTGTTGGTTCTCCTTTTATACAGCTTTTCTTATTTATTAAGTAAACCTGTTCTGGTTAACACAGTAAATTCTGTCTCTCTTTCTCTCTGCAACTTTCCAACTAAGGTAAATCAGCATTCCATCTTAAAAAGTTAGTGTTCGTTTGTACTATAATGACTACAACATTTGATACATAGAATTTTTATGTGTGTGTACACATTTCATGGTAACTTGTGCTTCACCATTTGTCAAGATCTGCAATGCTATGCTATGGTATTATATCTATATCTATAGCTAAATGTATATGTATATCTATATCTAGCTATCTATTTCTGTCTAGACAGACAGATATCCAAAATGGAGACTCTTGATAAAGACTTTGATAATAAAAACATTTATCTGGTGCATTATGTAGTTATTATCATTAATCTACAGTCCTGGAGTGATATCAACAGTTTATATACACCATAGTCATCTCATCAAAGCTTCTGAAATTCATCTAAACCTGATATATTCTTGCTACTACTTATAAACTAAACTCAAAGTTAAACAATGGCACACACAAGAAAGAGATGCCAACTCCCCCAAAGCTCCATACACTGCCTAAAGTAGTACCCTAAATTCCAATTTATGCTTAATTGAATTAAAAATGTTGACTAAAATAAAAAATAAATGGTTATAAATGGAAACCTGGATTGCATTTCATATTCACAACAAAGTAAAATAAAAACAACTTTATACGATGCATAACGCCAAAAGAGAAGCTGATACCTGCAAATCAATCTAGCCAACTTATAACGTCCCCAGTCTCAAATCTACACATATTTCAATTTATGAAAGCCAAAAAAGAAGCTAGGCTAGTGCAAATCCCTTCTCTCAGACCACACTCTAGTAGCTGTTGCTTTTCTGTAGTGACCCCAAAACTATGGCAGTCAATTCCATCTGATTTAACTGATTACACAAATGACTCCCTGTTCAGGGCACAGTTCAAACAATGCTTACTAAAACAGCTTGAATATAACTGTCCATCTAAAGCACATTCCACCTAAGCCACGATCTCCAACTGCTAGTACATTTACCTCCCACATACTAGAGCCACCTGATTAACTCACTCATCCTAAATTGTGATTCAGGTTTCCATGCCATTGCTGTTCAAAATCATCATCATCATCTTCATCAAACCCACTTTTCTCATGGGATTGGGGAGTCGTTTCAACTGTCACCATCCCTCTTGATTCAACACCACTCTCCAACCTTCTTCAGCAGTCAAGAATAACTGTTGTAGGTCTTCTCTCACACACTCCATCCATCTCTTCCATCACCTTGCTGGATGTCCTTGTTTCCTCTTGTCTACTTTATATCTGATCCAAATCTTTATCAGTAGATTCTCTTCTGGTTTTTGCACATGTGTTTGAACCACTATAATTTGTTCTCTTTGACCTTCTCTACAATTGACTTCTGCTCTGATATCCTCATTTCTTCATGTGTCCACAGTGTGCATCTTGCCACCCATCTTACACCTTACTTTTCAATGTCCTTGGCATTCTTCTGTCGTACACTACCCCTCATACTCTGTACCAGTTGGCTGCAGCTCCAGTGATTCTAGCTTTAACCTCTTCATTAACAATTCACGTCTCCTCAACCACTCCTCCCAGATACTTGAAGCTGTTAACCTGTTTCACTATCTTCTCTTCTATCTTAATTATCAGCTTCTTCTGATTTTTTCCATTTGCTGAAATTAATACTGTCTTATCTGTACTCAGTTTTGTAGCATATACCTTCAGTTTTGCATTCCATTCCCCTATCCTTTTCTTATGTTCTTTCTCAGAGTCTGCCTGTAATGCCACATCACATGAACACAGCAACGTTGTTGATTTGTCCCCTCAGACCCATTTTGCTAATGTAGTCCATCACCATTAGGAAAAGCAGTGGGTTCAGCTGAACCCTAATGCACACCCACTCCCACTGGGAACCCCTCTGAGAGACAGAACAGTTTTCATTCTTGAGTTATTGGGTCCTTGTATATAGTCTGCACTAACTCTACTAATGTTTCTGGGACTTTGAACCACCACAGATCTGCCCAAATCATCTTTCTTGGGACCTTGGCATATGCTTTCTCCAAGTCTAGGAATGTCCAGATAGACTCTTTCCTCATTTCTAGATTCTTCTCAACTATCTGTCTCTCTGCAAACATGCGGTCTGTTGTGATGAATCCTGCTCTAAATCCAAAGTGCTCATCTCCCAGTTTAGTTTCTACTACTCTGCATATTTGTTTTAGCAATCAACCTCCCCATGTGGCAGGAGTTTGATACTCTGTAACGCCCAGAGTTGTGAATGTCTCCTTTGTTCTTGAACACTGGAACTAGTATGCTTATTCTCCAGTCATCTGGGATATACCTTTCTCTTCATACTGCTATGAATTCTCTCAGCAGCCATTTCTGTCCTATCTCACCAAACATTTTGATCATATCTGCTGGGACCTCATCTGAGCCATCTGCTTTCCCTAACTTAATTTTCCTTAATGCTGTCCTTAGGGTGGCTCCTCCTCCTCTTTCATTGTAGGCTGTGTCTGGGGCAGTACAGCTTCTCTGGGGTTTTCTTCCTTCAGAAGCTGCATAAGTACTCCTTCCATCTGCCTTTGATGGCGTGTGGATTGGTGGGCAGTTTGTAGCTGGAATCCCATATGAAGGGCATCTGCCTATCTTTTTCTTTCTGTCTTTGGCTTGCAACTTGGTACAGATTCTTTGTGCCATCTACTAACTGACCTGTGATGCCTTGTCCTTTGCTATTGCAGCTCCTCTCTTGTACTCCTTTTAACCAGTCAGTATTCCTTCTCTTAGACTCTTTTTAACCAATCAGTATGCCTTCTCTTAGACTCTTTTTAACCAATCAGTATGCCTTCTCTTAGACTCTTTTTAACCAATCAGTATGCCTTCTCTTAGACTCTTTTTAACCAATCAGTATGCCTTCTCTTAGACTCTTTTTAACCAATCAGTATGCCTTCTCTTAGACTCTTTTTAACCAATCAGTATGCCTTCTTAGCCTGGTCCATCTCTTCTATCTCCCTCTTTCTTTTGATGACTTCCTAGACTTCTGAATTCTACCACCAGCTTTCTCCTTACCAGTGTCCATACCAGGATGAACACGTATTTGTTCTACAGTCCTCTCACACCACACATAATCTAGTCTCCTCTTTCATCTTATTAGTCTGTTAGCTTTCCTAACCTTGCTACCAATGCCCATATCTTGATTTTTGTTCTAGATTTGACTGGGTTACAGTACTGTATGCTAATTTTTAAGAGTTGAGTCAGACATTGATATTGTTAATAGTTTGGGACTTGACTCCACTGTTATAATAATGTTCTGTTTAACTGAATGCTCATTTTGTTAAACATCTCTAGATGTTACCTCTTCTGCTTTTTTGTTAGTGATATTGGTCTCAGACTCTGTATAAATATTTTGTTAGAGATGTGTTATGATGGTGCTCATTTGATGTCCTCTCTTGAACTTTATCCCTCTTTTCCTTTCTAACAACATAATGCACTTTTGTCTGGTCCCCCCTGAACTGTACTGCACTCCCCCATCTTGTTACCCTTATAATAGGTGCCATCCATCACATATTAGTTTACAGTAGTATAGCTTCAATTTCTGTCTTTATCAACCTTGGCAAACCCCTGTCCGGGGCCATTTGATTATGTTTATTGGGCCAGGTGTGGTGGGTTTAAACAGGCTCAGACTGATTGTCTCCCCCTAATGTGGGGGGGGGGGTTTATTCTCCCACTCCCATTCTCCAGCCACTCCTCAGAGTTGCACATTTATTCTCACTGACATCCTCCCACTTTTTAATGACATCACAAATTTAACGACACAACAACAAATCAGGAACATTTCAAAACATTCATTCACTCATTACCATCCATCTCAATGCTATTAACATTCTTTTCTCCACTCGCTCGCTCACTCACTCACTCACTCACTCAGTGTCTATTCCATTAATACAGCATACACATCAGTACTTCTAACATTCTTTTTCCCACTCAATCACTCTGCTCATTAAACACCCACTTTAAATTCCCTTTGCACTACTTCCACCTCCATGCTCTTCTTTCCATATAACCCACACAATACTTCTTTGCCTTTCACATCCTCCTTTCACACTTTAATTCCCATCACTTTCCATTCATCCATCGTTCTTCATACACTCTCCAATCACTGAGCACCTGTAGCACCTCAGTCCACCCCCCCATGCTTTCTCTCAACATGCCTCATCCTGTCCAACATTACTACTTTGTTGCCTTTTTTCCTTTCTAACCTCACTCCAAACACCCTTCTACAATCACCACAAAATACATACCTAATCACATTTTCCTCTCACCTTCCCAGCCCTTTTCACACAAACATCAGTTTCACCTGTACATATAGCTTCCTTAACATCCATAAAAATTCTACATTTACTCAGATTATTTTCTTTTCATTTAAATAAAATCACTGACAACTTACATCAACTAATTCAAACTTTCAACACTCATTTATTTTTCTTGTGAAACACTAGATCAAACTATTTTTTCTAAGTGATTTCGTTTCCTATTAATACCTCTCCTTCAGAGTAATATTGAAGAAAAACGTTGAGCCCCTCTCCTGTTACCTTATCAATGCCCAAAGCAGTGCAAACAAAACATACTAAATCAGTACAATTATTATTCTACACAACTCAAACCTCCTTGCAATTGCAGCAACTTGGCTGAAACCAGATAAAAGAAACAAGTACAGCACCTTGAACACATGACTGAAGATTTACTAGACATCAAACATGATGCACTTTCACCAAAAACATATAGGGATCTTCAGAGTAAACTCACACTGTAAAAACATACTGTAAATACTCTTGGACCAATTGGTTAATAAATGAATTGTTAACTTCTCACCCTAATTACTCAAAAACCCATTAAATTCAAGCCAGCAAAATACCCAGCAATATATTACAACATATATGTCATAAAACACATTAATGTGCAAATAAGTAATAAATAGTTAATATGTATAAATGGTAGTTATATACGTGTTAAAATTCCTAAATGAACAATTCATAAATATATTTATTAATTAAAATCTTCCTGCTCTAATTTTTAAAGTTCCAACAATCAAACAAACTCATTTACATCTGGTTTGTTAGTGGCTTCCGTTTTTGAGAATATCCATCTTTCTGTCACACCCAACCAGAGTTGCAAAAGGAAAAGGAATCCTACTTCCTCAACTCCAAGTCTTCCTTGTTCTTGTCTCAGCAGCACCTGATAAAAACTCCACTAGCATTCAGACACTAGAAAACAAAATTTGCAGATTTATCACTCATTCCCCAAGAAATGAACATCACGATATAACTCCTATTAAAAGCAAAATTGCTCCTAGTTAAGCAAATAGCAGACTTATTTCTAGGCTGACAACTTTTTAAGCTACTACATCAGCAAACTCTCTCTTTACTTTAACCTCAAAACTGTAAGATAAGGCCCCACATCCAATCTCAGAAACCCGAATCATACCAGTCTTTTAACAAAAATCCTACTTTCCAAACTTCATACCTCTGGCCATGAGTTCTCAGTTCTTGGTCTCAAACTATGGGACTCCTTCCCACCAGATCTTAAAGGCACTTCATCTGAGCCCAGGTTTCATGGACTGTTAAAATATTATCTACTTAAGCAAGCTAAATGTTCTTGCAACCCAACAGACCACATAAACTAAATCAACTAATATCCCTCTTTTGCTCTAACTGCATTACTAGTTTCCTTAGCTTCAATTCTTCCACCTCAGACTCCTATATATCAAGCTGGTATATATTGCTGTATCTTTCCAAATGTAAAGCGAGCTTTTTTTCTTAAATGTATATATCTGTCTGTGTAATTGTATCCTCTCACTTTACTAGTTTATGTACTTTTGTATTCTTAGCATTGCATATTATTTGTATTTTATTCGGTCACTTTCTATTCTTATTATCTTATGCACTCTTATGAGTGGTCATATTATTGACCCTGGGCTGAAAGTGTAATTGATAACAATCAAACAGTATTCTTACATGGCTAACAAATTCAATAAATAAATTATTTATTTATTTATTGGCATTTGTTTACTGGGAGACTCCAATTAGGCACAGTTGCCCTGTTTCAGAGGAGGCCCAAGGGAAAAAAGTGCCAAGGTAAGAATTTAAAGCAATTAATATTACAATGACACATTTTTTAATGCAATTTCATTGAACACGTAGCATGGTTATCAGTATAATAACATTTGTATTGATGCCCACTGATATTAGTAATTAAGCACTGCATTGAGGATTTATAGATAGAAGAACAGAGTATAAGATAGGTAAGACTAATTTAATAAATTCATTAGAGTGAGGTACTAGAGAATAAAATAAAATTAAATTAATGTATTAACTGTTAATAAATTGTTTATCTATTTATTTAAATATCTCCACTACTCCCTTTTCTATGCAACTTTTCTTGTATTTGGTTTGCTAGACCTTCTAAGTATATACTGTTTGCCATATTTTCCATGCATACTCATAGATGTAAATCACTGTTATTTGTATACCATACATTGTGATGTAACCCAGGCTGAGCCTGTAATTGGTCATTATTTAATCAGTGTTCTACCCCAGTAAGCAAATGTAATTACTCAGTTAATTAATTAAATAAACAAATAAGTAAATGCTTCCATCTGGACATGGTTTTCTTTACCTCTACAGTGTGATTTGGCATATTACCTGCCCTACTTTTCACAGCCTTTAGTTGCCACAAGCTCTATAGCTGTAGGGAGGGAGTGCTCTTGTTATCAGCATATTCTATGACTCACAGACCATAACTGTGGGAAGTATCTTTTGTTTGCAGTACATTATATGAATCAGCCTACAGCTTCACAATTTTGTATTGCTATTGGTTCATTTAATGAATCACAGCCCATAATCAGGACCAATAGAAAAATGAGGAAAATTTTACCAAAAAGTGAAGGAATCTTTTGCAAAAATTGCAGAGAAATTGCATTCTTCAGCACCTAACTCCATGGCCCTTTAATAGTTTGTTATATCCTGAAGCATGTATTAATTACATAGGATACCAGACATATATGCTGCTATGTGTACGTGCCGCCATTCTGAGTTCTCCTTAGATGCAGTTCAGATTGAGCTTTGTTCAGTGTATCTTCAAGGTCTTTAAACATCATAATCAGTGTAACACATATATATTAGGTATTCACTTTGGCTTTCCAACTTTAACAGATTATAGTGGAAACTTAAGTACCTGTGCCTCTTTTGATAAAATTAATTTAAAGAACAGTTAGTGAAATGCTGCCCTCCCACAATCATTAACATGCAATTCCCAAATCCTTAAATGCTAGGAACATAAATTTTCAGAAACTATTGAGAGGACTGACTTCATGAAAATGTTCACTAGTAAATAATGTTGATGTGTGTTATGGTATATTCTATAAGCATACCTTTAGGTGACTTAAACTGACAATATATTCAGCATTTTAAATAACTAAGTCGTTTAAACTGCTCATATATTTAAATTAACATTTAGGATGAACCACTAATGGCAGGAAAAGTCAGTCATACAGAATAAATAATGTGGTCACTGCCTTAATCATGTGACTGGGGGCATTTTCACCTTCGCACACCTATTACTCAAGTTCCTTTACCTTTCACACATTCTCTGCTTGGCTGCTTTAACTCAGGATTCATGTGATCAAGCTTTAACATATAGCTTGAATAAAAAGGTCATGATCAAATCACTTTGAAAACTGATACACCCTGGCTTTCCTTACCAAATACTGAAACATTATGCTAAACTTTCTTTATCCTTTGTTAGATTTACTTGAATATATAAATATTTACAGTATCTTTAGACAAAGTATAATGCCATAGTTAATGCGGAGGTTAAGATAAAATTTGATGGAACTGCAGGAAAATTGTGAGTGCAATTTTCCAGTTGCCCTTCCTCTAGGTCAAGTACACTCTGTGATGCTTTCTGTTTGATCAGTGGGTCACACCCCATAATTAAAGGGGACTTGGTGCTAGCGTTAGTTTACTCTGTGAATCACTGGCTGTAATTGCAGGAAACCATGTGTAATTAGCAGTGTGTTCTATGAATCCCCAACACTATGATGATCTTACATAAAAATCTTTTGAAGCATCTTCAGCAGAATAATGCCTTATTATTCAGTGTTGCCATTCCTGTGTTGTTGCCAGAGCATTCTATCAATTACTGCTCACAGCTACAGGGGGGCTCTGTTGTTGGTAGCGGACTCAGTGAATCTTACCCCATGGCCCCAAGGGACTCTGTGCTCATATCAGTTCATTCTATGCATCACAGCCTACAGCAGCAAGGAGTATTGTGCTATTAACACTGTGTTCTACGAGTCATAGTTTATAGCTGCAGAGGTTTCTTGCTATTATCAGTGTATTGTATGAATCACTAACAATAGCTGCACGGGTCTTTATTCTATTAACATTATGCTTTATGAATCCTGCTCTTAAGCTGCAGGGATCTCTGTGTTGTTATCAGTGTATCTTATGAATCACAGTCCTCACTGCTGACACAGTCATATCTAGGGTGAGGTGAAATGGGTTGTTGCCCCAGATACAGAGTGTTAAGGGGCATGACCACTGCATTATTCCTGTGTGTCATGTATTAACTATAGCAGCTGCTTGCTATATAACAAGCAGTCAGCTACAGTTTAAAAAGTCAGAAGAGTTTTTTTGTTTTTGCATGTCAGAGTTGAGGAGCATAGATGCATAGATACAGACCTGGCTTGTTACTTCAGGAGGAGCACCAGATAATGAATGGACATTTATTTCTTGTCTGCTCTGAGCTGAGGTGTATAGTAGGGAAAATCAAAAAAAAAAAAATCAAAAGAGCAGATATAGACTTAGCTTGCTCCGACTGCTAGATGGGGGAATGGACTTTTTTTTTTTTGGGTGGGGTGGGTTACCACCAGGCTCTCGTATAGCTAGCTTGACTTCTGCCTGCAGGCATCTCTGCTGTTATTCAGTACCATCATCAGTGCATCATGAATAACAGCCTACATCTTCACGGGTCTCTGTTATTAGCAACGCATCCTGGAAATCACTGCCCATAAGTGTAAGGAATTAAGAGATCTATCAGTGCATTGTTGGTATAACTGCTCACATTCACTGCATATTTTAGGTTAGCAATTCAATAGTCCACTGCCACCAGAATATGGAAATAACAATAGCTAGATTGTACCATTATCAGCCACCTGTGATTGCTATGATCATAGGGTATCTTTATGGCTTGTTCTTGTGTGTATGGAGACATTAAAAGTCTGAACCTTTGTATCTACATTTGTAGTGACTAAGTGGCTTTTTGAAGTTCGGTAACACTGCCAGAAACAGCCACTGCTTGGTTTTATAAAAGTGAGTTAACAGTCCTTGCCTTATTTTGTTAGCTAGGACATCATTCTGCAGTATGTTAATTGAGGCAGTTGTCAGTTTTAATTATTCCTAGTAGTGTGTACAGGATTAACAAATGAATACCGCAGTTAGTGTTGCATAACTGAGGGAGAGGGGAGTTCACAGTCATTGGTGTTTAAATTGTAGGGTGCTGTCTCGCTTTGACATATATTATAGCGGAGGCAACAGTAGATCTCACTGTCTCTTATTCTCATACTCACTCTCTTTCTGTCTCTCTGGCAGAACAAATTGTTCTTTTATGATTTTCATTTTAAACCTTTGACCAGTAGCTGTGCCTGATGGCATACAAATCATTACTGTCACAGACCTTTTTTTATCAGTATGTTACTGATGTGACACAAGTCAGAGTACAGAGAAATGGACTCATCTGTAAAGCACTTTATTCGCTAACCTCTCTTCTTCCCCGATGCAACTGTTGACAATTAGTCCATGCTGAAGTCATTCTGAATGATTCCTTTTGATTCTTGCAACATGTCACAAATGAAGCACTTTAGGTGATATTGCTTCAGCTCTTGAAACAGCAAGTAAAAAGCTCACGCAGCAGGTGCAGAAACTCACAGATGCGATGTGACAGCTTCAATGAGAGATTTCTTGCTCTTGATCATATGAAACATCCCAGCTTTAAATAGCACTGCAAAGAAAAGATGAGCAGGACAGCTATGAACAGACAATGTAATTTTCATTCTCAAACCTACATACGTAACAGTTATTTCTTTTAAATGATAACTCATCTTATACAAATATTGGTTTTTAGACAGCAGATATCTTCTGCCTATTTTCACTGCTACATGATAAAATCAGTGACTTTCTTATATGTTTAGTTGTCCCAGCCATATAATGGCTATTATATATAACCTGTATAAAGAATTCAGTACAGGAAACTAATATTTTGTGTCTAGTTAACATAATAATGCAGTTTCTGAAGATTAGCTCACCAAGACACCCATCAGGCACTGCCACGGTTACATTCTTCCCTGTCACTGTCCTGCCCTTTTAATCATGATTTTGAAACTTTTTAAAGCTGGTCATTATTTTTAATTAAACTATCTCTCTTGGTTGCTTATTAGCAGCATCCACAACTCCTTCCCAAGGAAGATCTTATTTTTTTAGTCTAAACCTTTACCTTCCAGCATGAGTACATACCATTTGATACTGTGATGGCCATTCTGTCCAAAATCTAACTAAACTGTTTCAAAAGATTTTAGCCAATCATTTGAGAACCAGGATATGGCACTATCTCAGAAAAGAACCTTTTCAACTATGGTTCAAAAATACAGAAGATATACAGACTAAAACAACAGAGATTAACACAAAGAACAGAAAACATTACAAGTAATATAAACAGAAATATGACAAAGTATGAAGAAAATTGATAAAATCATTTCAACAAACAATTGAAGAGGATCTGTATTGTTATTTCATTTCAGGTGCTATATTTTGAAATTTTATTGTAATGTGCTATCCTTAATAGGCTTTGCGGTTTACGTTAAAGGTGGTGAGAAATGACTGAGAGAGAATAGACTGTGTAGTTCTATTTAAAATTTTAATTATGTGGATAAAAGAAAGGCTTTCCTACCACTGATGACCTTGCAACATGGGGAGAGATCTGAAAGTCTTAGACATGCTCTCTATCTTTCTCTCTTTCTCAATGACCTCACCTCTCCAACACATGAAGGATGCTTGAGTGTGATCTTATATAAATGTCTTCTCTGACGCCATTTTTCAAAGCTTCTTCAATAGACAAATATCTGTTTAACGTTTGCACATCAGTACTGGATTCTGTCTTCTGATTTGTGTATCACCTGTGCAAGGTATTATAAAAATACAACCACAACTCTTATCATTATTCCTGGACCTTTGGGAACCTTTTGGAAACTTTTTTTTTTGTTCTTGCTATTGTTCCCCTGTAGCACACAGAGCACATGAGGCCAATAATAATCATCAGGAATAGCTCCTTCTGTTCTGATCCACATGCCTCAACTCAAGTTCATGTAGCATTTCATCTGGAGAGTTGTGTTGGTCTAATTCTGATTTAAGTTCTGTTGAGATGTTGAGACACCTAGATTAAGATCATGATATCTTACAAAATATGCATATATCTATACATTTATATATATATATATATATATATATATATATATATATATATATATATATATATATATAAAGCCACAGTTCTGATATACAGAAATAAACAAATGCATTTTAATAAAGTATTTAAAATGTATATGCATAATTAGAATTGTTAATTGTAACTCAATTCAGTCACACTTTCGTTTACATAGACATATTTTATCCTGTGACTTCACTGATTTGATATATGGGCAGTCAAGCATGGTATTTTTTTAGGAAACAGAAAAATCGCTAATGCTTATAAACTTTGCAGAAGATAAAATTATTAAATCTGTTAATGATTAAAATGTGCATGTATAACTAAATCTATTAGCTGCTGTTCAGAGACCAAGTCTTGGACCAAAACAACAGTACATTATAAAGCTGTATCCAAAAATGTTTTTTACTAGGTGGATTCACATAGACATTGTGATAGAACATTTCCAAGGCTAGGTGCACCAAAGGCCTTGACTGAATTCAGTGCAAACTTAGTCCGAGTCTGTGGCAATCATTTAGATGTGTAATGGATATATTAACTTTTCACATACCTCCTTTTCTATCTTTCTCACTTTTGCTCTCTACCATAGCCTTCATAACTATTTTTATTTTGTGTTCTACCTCGAAAAATGTCTACTCCTGGCTTGAGTCTGAATGTTTAGTGTGGAATCGCATTTTACCCTGGTTAAAAAAGATTAAATCAGTAGAATAAATGACGGGAAGAACAATATCTTGGGTGCTGACTCAAAAAAAAAAAAAAAAAGCAATATCATATTATAGGCTATCCTGTGTTGAGGCTCAGTGCCTTCATCAAAAAAATAAGGAGATTGTAGTGTAAACGTTGGTTCTAGGTGATTTGGTCACATTGACTAATGTTGAAGTGATACCTTAACCCAATCTAAAAATGGGAAAAAATAGGGATGAAGGACAAAGGCAATGAAAGGTGCCTCTGATTATACCCAGGTAATAACATTCTGTATCAGTTGAAATGCCAGAATTCTAGCCCAGGTGATTTTCTCTTATCAAAATGACAAAAAAATGCATAGACAGTGATCTGCAAATCCAGTCACAGTAGAAGGTATATTATCTACAGGATATTTCTTTTGATGATAAGATAATGAGTGACTAAAAGATGATTTCCATTCTCCAAATGTCACATTAGCAACTGGTTCCATAGTAACAACAAAAACAAGCTTTCAGTAATGACAACTGTCCTCTCCTAACTCAAGCTGGGGGAACATGAAGGAGGTGGAATGCTCAGATTATGTTTTAGAACACCAGCACCTCAGTTACGGCAAGCTTTATCTTAAGCCTTTAAACGTCTGTTTAAATGGTAAGTTTGGTAAGGCCTAATAATACAGTTATTATTTTCTGCATCCTGCACGTACCCTTTGCCTGAAGTGTAACTTAGTTTGATTATCTTCTGTAGCTGATATCTGGTAATACATTTTAGCTGCATATTAACTTTATCCTCTGTCTCCTCTTGCATTTTTTTCTTTTTTTTTGCCTCTGTAGGTTCTTTAGGGAGAAGTATTTTGTTTTGCAGCAGTAGCCACTGTAAGAAATTAAAACTGAGCACTGAGCACCAAAGTTTCTCTGTGAAATTAGTGTGCTCTGTGCCTCATTCTCCTGATCGGTAAATGCTGATTTTGTGTTTTCCCTAACGGGTAATCAACACTCCATATGCATGTGTTAAATTTTGCTTCCTAAAAAGTGAATCTATGTTTGTTTTTCTCCAGTTCAGATGGTTGTTATTTATTTCTTGGCAGGAAGAACTTACTGACAGAAGCTGTGAGAGCTGCCAGACTGCTTTTTATTGCTAAATGTACATTTAAAAATGTTATTTTATATGTGAGAAATGCCCATTTAGATGTTTCTGCTTTCTAGTTGTAAAATATGACCTTCTGAATTGGTAGAGGCTCTCTGATAAGCTACTGGCTCGTATTTCAACTGTACAAACCATACTTACCTGATATATATATATATATATATATATATATATATATATATATATATATATATATATATATTTTAGTCTCTAAATAAATTTCATAAGCCCAGCTGAGAAGTGTTGTTGGTTTTCTTATGTCACTTTCTATTGTCTTTTGAGTTACTGATGACAGCATTTGGTCTCAGTTCTACCATTGGTGTATTCTCACTCTGATGACCTCCAACTATGGCGAGTCTCTGCCTGCATCAGTCTCCTCCCACACCCAATTACGCAGCCATAAGCCCTTCAGCCTCCACTCCTAATCAGCCTTCTTACTCTTCTCATTAAACCTATACTATATTGTACTTCCTTGTTTTCTTACTGATCATATCCCTCTAAAAAGGTGATCTGTTTTCAAATTAATAACACACTTCACAGTAATACCGGATATATGCTCACTTCCTAAATTCTAATCTGTCTGACTTCTCTCCTAAATAATTAAATCTCATTAAACAATCTTACATTTTATATTTACTGCCTTCATACAGTATTCTTTACGCATTCACAGAACTGTTCAACATATTTACATTAATTTCATTCTTTAAACTTAACTCTCAATTCAGTTATTAGTTTCTCAGTTAAGGGGTCTTTTCCTTATTCTTTTTTCTTTAATTTTACCTTTATCTTTCTAACAAATCATTCTTTTCTTTGAATTTTGTAGCATCCTCATTCCCACAATATCCCTTATTAACCCCGGGATTCAGTAAAGCACTTTTCCCATGCCAGAATAGTGTAGCAGCTTCTGCATGGAATATGGCCACCGAGCGATTCAGTAAACAAGGCTGGGGGCGTGCACGAGCCTGCCAGCACTATTCTGACATGGACACCACTGAATAATGCTAATTACCTCATTTGCTGGTGAAAAACATGCAAATGAGATGAATTAGTGATTCACTAAGCAGGCAGGAATCCGTGCCAGAACAGTGTACATTTCTGCAAAAATCAAAACGGGGGCATGACAGCTCAAAGTAAAGCATGTGTTATGACTATTAGGCATGCCAATGGCCAAATATATGGCCATTGGGATGGAAAACAATTGCAAAAGTATGAAAATACATTTTTTTGGCCAATTTAGGCCATTTACGCATTGCACAGCGGCATGTAAATGAGATTGTGCAGAAAATAAACAATGTGAAAGGACAATTTTAAGTGAAATCTGCATTTTGCCATTATAGTGGGTAGCATGCATTATCAAAACAATAACAGGTAATACTGGTTGCTAAGGAGAAAGGCTCTGGTGTAGTGGTGTAACAAGGGACTAAGGGAGTGGGGTATGCAGATGAGCAGTATTTACCGAATATCAAAATGCGAGACCATTGTCTGGATGCACCTGACTGTGTAGTATCCATAAGGCAGTGGTGTAAGCAGAAGCAGCAGTTGACATGAAAAAGGGGTGTGTCATGCTTGGTGTAAGCACATTTGAGCACCACGGCTTCCATTTCAGCTTAGCTAAGCGAGGGGGGGGGGTGTCTGAGGCTGTATTTACTTATTCCACAAAATGAGGAGCATGTTCGTGTCCAGGGGAGGGCCATTTCTACTTAAAAGTGTTTACTTTAGCTGAACAGGTTTGCGTGGCACCCTCCAGCTCTTAAACAAAAAAACAAAACAAAAAAAAAAAACGGAAATAGCAGAACTGTTTATATTTGGGCAGCAGGTTTGCACAGCATGCCATGAGGCTTAAAAGGGGTAGAAATGGGAAGTGAAAAAATGGGAAATACCAGAATAAAAGCAATCCAGTACACATAATATAGCTGGCAGCTGGAATATATCATAGGCAGCATCTGTAGCACAACAGTATAAACTATGCAAACATCTTTGTCTGTTTTTTCCCACAAACTTTGTGCCATTGGTGTACACACCCAGGGGAATTTTAACTGACAAAATGTAAAGGGGCTGCTGTCGCTTTGATACATCAGTATGTGCTAGAAGCTGAGGGCAGTGAGGAGGATAATGCTGACAACTGCTCCAGACTGAGGAGGAGGAGAAGAATGTTCAGACCCAGGGTAACCTACCAGGGGCTACATGATCTGGAGATACTAGAGTATTAAAGGGTGGGCATGGACATATTCATCAACTCATCAAGCTGCTCCGGCCTCACCTCAGACCCAGAGCCGATGGTGGGGAACCCATCCTAGTGGATACCAAGGTATGTGTAGCCTTAAGAATACCAGCTACAGGTACTTTCCAAAGACCTACTGAGGACATCATGGGGGTCTCAAAAGCATCTGCATCCAAGATACTCCACCAGTTCCTAGATGCCATGCTACCAAATGCTGGAGAGCACATTTACTTTGTCAGCATCTGTGAGGACAAGGCCAACAATATGCTCCTCTTCCACCATATAGCAGACTACTCGGAGGTACAGGGTGCCATAGATTGCATGCACATCCACATCAAAGCACCACCCAGTGAACAGGGTAGGGTCTATGTAAATCACGAGGGCTTTCACTCCATCAACTGCCAGATTGTGGGCAATGCCCATGGCATTATCATTAATGTGTGTGCTGGCAGCCCTGGAACCTATCACAACTCCCACATCTGGCATTCCTCCCAGCTGTACCAGGGATTTGCCAGGGGGGACATCCCATATCACCATCTGGTGAGGGATGCTGGCTATGCACTGGAGCCATGGATAATGACACCCATCAGAAATACACACACACACACACACACACACACACACACACACACACACACACACACACACACATACACACATACACACAGATACACACACACCATTATAGAGCATGTGTTTAGGATGCCCAAGTCACAGTTCCGCTGCCTTGACATATCTGGTGGAGCCCTGCAGTACTCTCCAGCCACATGTGCACACATGTTCATAGTATGTGCCATGCTGCACAATAGGATCCTGTGGAAACAGCTGCAGCAAGAACAGCACAGGGAAGGGCCACACACATACACATACACACACACATACATACACACATACACACATCATTATAGAGCATGTGTTTAGGATGCCCAAGTCACAGTTCCGCTGCCTTGACATATCTGGTGGAGCCCTGCAGTACTCTCCAGCCACATGTGCACACATGTTCATAGTATGTGCCATGTTGCACAATAGGATCCTGTGGAAACAGCTGCAGCAGGAACAGCACAGGGAAGGGCCACATAGCCCCCCACCATTGCCAAGGTCTCCACAGGCACAGAGGGACTCTGAGGAGGAACCCCTGAGCCTGCTCCTGTAGGCAGATGGAGGCATGCCCATTATGCCCTGGTCTTGGCAAAGAGGCAATGCATAGCACACACACTGACACTGTAGGGACCCAAGGACTGACACCTCTCTGCAGCTCATATACAAAGTAAAATGGATGCCATGCACATCACACTACCTATACCTTACCATGTATAGGTAGTGTACTGCGTGCATCTGACATAGGCAGCCCTCAAGCACCATCCTCACAACTGCCACAGGCACAAGGTAAGTCTGTCTGTTTAACAGTAAATGAATGAAACAGTATGTTCTGATAGCATATCTATGGTGTCGCTGCATGCATGCAAGGGAATGGGGTGGCCTACCAGGATAGCAGCAGACAACTGACAGCTCTGCGGGATACCAGGAAATGTTTTCCCAATACTGGCTTCCCCACAGTATGCAGTAGTACCCAAGGTGCCAAATCCCACTGTAGTATATGTAGGGGCCAACTAACTGTGGGGGGGGGTCGTAGGTCACAGGCATGGATGTCAGTGTGGATGTCCCATACTCACCCTTCCGTCTCACCCAGCAAGTCAAACATGGAAAACCATAAATAAATATCTGGCAAAGGCCCACAAATGGTGGCAATGATGAAATCCCCCCTACAGACTTACACAGTGATAGCACAGCAGGTCTTGCAGTTGCATGAACGCTCTGAAGGGTAAGAAGTCAGAAACTCAAATACATGCCATTACATTCTGACCTGTGGTTTTTAGTACTATGCCTCTAGTCTCCAAGACAGGGCACAATACTATGCTAAATGAATCCAAAATGTAAAGCAAATATCAGCACAGTCTGTGCAAATGTGTGCAGTTGACAGGTGTGCCCCGCACACCCATATTCCCATAGAAATGCAGTGACATGTATGTTTGTAGGGAAATAGCAGCAGAGCAAACATTGCCAAAGCCATCCCAATCAACATGATAACTTGTTGCATGTCCACAATATGCAGGGGTCAATGAGCTATGTATAAGTGTGGTTAATACTATCAGGATGTGGCCAGCACTTACTCCTGGCTGTTGTGTCCAAGTTGCCTAGGTACAGTACCATGGTTGACAGGACCATGTTCCAAGAACTGCAGTTCCAACTATTCTGCATGTCGCCTACACCTACAAGTAGGAGTTATACACACTGTCCAGATGTCAATATCTATTAATGCAGGAAAACTGGACAGGTCATGGACAGGGGGGCACACATGTGAACACTACACAGCTTGGAGTAATCTACACAGTGCCTACCATACCTCTCAACTGCACAGACCTATTGTAGAATGTCCAGAGGTTTGCATCATATTTGTGGTCTGTATATCATGAAATAGTGGTTGTCTGGCAAATCACAGGCAAATCACGTAAGAATAAGGTCAGACAATAATGGCAGATTGTAGTGTCAGACTTCATACTCTATAGAAACATGTATGCTAATGCAAAACCTGTTACTGAATCACCTTTCTTGGTTTGTAAGGCCAATACTTAAAAATGGTCCCTATATTTAGGCCTCTGTCCCGAATTACTTATGGCTTTGTACAGATATCTGGCTCTCAGAAGTTGAGAGGTATGGGGCCTAGTAGGACTGCAGGTACCTGAATGTCATTGTGCTGCCAGTTTATAAAAGGCTGCCACCTTTCTGTGTCAGCACTGACAACATGTCACTGGCCAGCAGCCGTGCCCTTGGAATGACACAGGTTGTCACAGAAGGAGCACAAGTATGCCTTGTATATCTATTCTGCTTGTCTTAACATTGCATTTGCCTTCCAACAATTTGCAAATCAAGAAAGGGTCATGTCAAAACAGCAATGGCAGATAGTGGGGAAGCGGACATCATACCCATAAGAACAAACAAGCAATTACCAAACTGGTCTCCCAACTGTATATGTTTGGCAGAGCATTATTAACGGCCTGTTCAGATGTCAGTCTGTGATGGAATGACAGCTAGGCCCACATGTAGCCTCATAATAACATATAGTAACACAATCCATTTAAGGACCACAGCAAATGGAGTGGTGCAGTGATGGACAACCTGCTAAATAGGTACACTCAGAGGTGTGAAGTCCACAAACTTGTGTGTGATGTAACAGCATATACACCACTCACATCAGAATTACAAATACATAACAGCAGCCACTGTGGGCAAAGCCTGTGACTGGAATACAGAAGGACAAAGAGACACAAATAAGGGGAAGGAGAACCACTGGCAGGACAAATGGAGAATGTGGACACCGCAACAAATAGTGCAGTAACATAGGTGCCATGCAGTGTAAAGAGTCAGTAAACATCACCTGCAAACACACAACACACACCCATGTAAGAGGAGGTCTGCAACAAAACATAAACCCAAACAATGGACACTTCAGAGGCAAAATCACATGAGAAATCCACAAACCTACACACCACAGACCATGTAGACTCTACACACCAGGGTCTTGCAAACACTAAGGCCTTACCCCAAACCCCTACCCTATATAGATAGGCTAACAGCACTGTCCCTCTACCCTTTTCCATACACACTCTGCTGAGATGACCACTGCCTGGTATACAAAGCAATCCAGACCCTGCTAGGATTGGGACTGTTTACACATCTGGAACTCTAGGTCCACTCCATCAACCTGTAGGCAGCATTAACTGGGCTGTAATATCAGTACGACTTGTTGGTGTACCACACACTCCCCCATCTGTGGAATACACTCCCTGTCAACAGCAAGCCAAGTGTCTCAATACCCCTAGTGAAGTGCTGCCTGTATAAGTGCACTAAAAACACAAAATACAGTCCTGTGATTACACTCGTGTCCCTGCTGGACAGGGGCTCTGTGCCTCGATGTGTACCCATAACTATTGCCAGCAGACAGCACTTTACACAGCATGACATTGCTACATTGTACTATAGTCACCCTGTGCATCAGACCCACATGAGCATGTCCGTGCATCGATGGTATGGTAACAGGGTTGTGGCACAAGTATGATCACATGCACAGGGTGTGTGTTGGATTGCCAGAGGCCTAGGCTGGGCCATATGGCTGACATCATGTTTGTGTGTGTGTGTTCCTGGAGGGGTGATGTTCAACTGGCCCGTGCAGAGGATCTGTGCATATCTGGTGGTGACCGGCCTGTGATAAGAATGTGTGAGTGTTTGTCTGCATACCGTCAAGCCATGTGGATGCCCAGCACAGAGCTATGTTGGACAGCCATGGACCATACATGGCAGGATGTATGGTTCACCATCTCCCAGCAGGGATGTGAGAACTGGTTCTGCCAGGAGTATCACTGGGAACCACCAGGCCCATGGACAGATGCAGTACTTCTCCCCATGGTGACTGCTGTCTGCTGGATCCATGTCCCTGACAAAACTGGGCAAGACAACGTGCCTATGGCCTGATCTGGTGTGGTGTGTACAGCACCCTCCCTTTGGCAGTGATGTTGGTACTGCCACTACAGAACTGTGAATGTGCATGGCCATGTGGGCTCTCAACTGATCTTGTTGCTGACCTATGTCCACCTGTCTGATGCCCTACTCCCACCACACGGTCAAGCAGTGACAGTGTCTCATCCCACTGTATGGCATCACAAATGCTGTGGAGGTTGTTACTCATGGCAGAAAGTGCTGCATTCATGATCCTGAGCATCTGTCTGGTGTTGTGGTCAGTACACGCCTGTGCCTCCATGATGAACCATAGCATGCATCTGGTGATGCCTGCTGTGGCACTTGTGACAGGGGCTTGATGGGCAGCAGTCCTTCATTGAGCACCCCTGTCCATCTGCCTGTGTGTGACTTCACCTACTCTCTGGCTATGGCTGGTGTCTACATTCACAGTCAACACACTAGCCTGTTCCATGTCACCACCCTCCACCTGTCCATTATCCGTGGCTGCTGGGGACTGGGTACGTGTGAGCAATGCTGACTTTGTGCAGGGACATGGTGGGTGAAAATGGGATACATAACAATGACACAGATTCAGGCAACAACAACCCCATCTGTGCTTCACTATAATCACCATCTTCATGGGAGTCTGCTAAGATACTGACATTAGGTTGTGAGGAAGAGAGACACCAACCCCCATGTTCATCTCAGGGGGGAAGACAACATGTGTAACTTAACACTCTGCAGTATTATATTTGCTGATACACACACACACACAGACACACACGCAGACACAGACACACGCAGACACAGACACACGCAGACACAGACACACACACACACACACAGTCTGGCATAGCTTGTACACCTATGGGCCCTTCATGGCAGGCCTTACGGTAGTTCTGCCTGCCACAATCCATCTCTTCCACAGCTATTGTAAGGCTCACAACAAAGGGTTTCAAATCCTATTGTGCGATGGGCCTATTAGCAGAATGGTAATTGTGACCAGGACCAAGGCTATTGGAGTGAGCTATACAGTCTCACCAAGTGCATATGCACATACTATAACAGCTGACTAAATGCTATACAGACCACACACAATGGCAAGGTGTAATGATATGTGATGATAACTGATGAAGGAACAAGAGTATACACTATCACTGCAGTACCTACACAGTTCAGACTCACAGGGATTCATTTCAGACAACATTGCAGGACAGTCTGTAATACATACAGGAAACATGTAAAGTACTAGATGATACCAGGCTATCGCCCATGTCCCATTCAAAGCCAGCACCTGCTTCTCCTGTCCAGCTGGGACACATGCAAGATCCCAGGGGTGTCTTATCCAATTCCCATGCAGTCATCCAGCTTCTTCTTCAAGAGGGCTATACATGTACTCTGCTACACATGGAGAGGGAGTGTATTTTACAGACCGTGTATTGTGTGGGACACTACACTATCCCGCCAACAAGTACTATACATGTCACAGACTAGGTGAGGACCGTGTGTCCATGTTGTGTGAGTGGGGTTTGTCTTACAGATATGCAGAAATGCCATCAAGGCTGGTTTGGAAATGGCCTTGTATTCCAGACACAGGTCACCTATGATCAGTCTGTATGAGACTGATTACAGGGACAGGGCTTTCAGCCTGTCTGTATAGGATAGGTGTTGCAAACTCTAGATTTGCCTGGTCAGAAACCTCTATGGTCTCTGCAACTGCTGCATTTGCTTGGCAAGGAACATGGCAAAGGAGCCATTGTACTTGATAATGGGTCTTATTAGGGTGGAGTACAGGGATGCTGTGGCCTCCTGGTTCCTGGATGACATACCTATATTTGTGGGGTGGGCCATGTAGACAGCCTTCTGTTCCATGGTGCCTACATGGTGGGAAAATATCAGGTTGCTACCAACCTTGGTGCACAAGTTGCCTCACACCTGATTACATGCTCAGTACATTATTCCTGTCATAATTCGTGTGGATGACATCTGCCACAGCAGGGAGAATGATGCATCTCGTGGCATTCAGTTTGAAGCAATGTTTCTTGCACGAGTCATGAATTTGGGTGAGGGCCTCTTGGAGGATGTTCACATCAGTAGGGCAATGTAAGATAGTGGCCAGCTTGCAAGCATCTGTAAACCAGGTCAGCCATAGGCCACCGCTTTTGTTTTGTACCTCAGATACATATATCTCAAACAGTAGAGGCCACCAGACTGATCCTTGGAGTACACTGCTCTCAAGACTGTACTACTAGAGGTGGGTTCCACTATTTTGATCGAGTGGGTACTATCATTGAACCAGTTAGCTACCCATCTGGTAACATGCAGGTTTATGCCTAGCTGTGTAGGTGTATGTATCCTGGCCATCTGGGGATTATTGTGACAGAATTGAGCTAGGAGAAGGTAGGCATTGTTCACCATCTTCCCCTCATCTTTGTGTTTGTTGACTACTTCAAAGAAGTTGACCAGTTTTAACAGGCTGGATCTCCCTTTGACAATACCACAATGTGTGGGTTCAAGCATTTTGAAGTTGCCGATGTCCCTGTTCATAATGTCCTTGATATTGCCTTCCATCCCCTTACAGAGCAGGCTAGTTAGGCTGATGTGCATATGATTGGCTTGGTCAGTGGATTGCTCCACCTTTGTATATAGGGATGATAGCAGCTGTCCTCTGTGAGGATGGTATGACACCAGTGCTCAGGTTTTGGTTAACTACAGTCTGTAATGAAGCTGAGAGCTCATGCCTGAGTTCATGTAGGATGCAGCCTGGGATGGTATCAGGCCTATGGAGACTTATTTGTGTTGCCTTTGCGAGGGCATTATGGACCTGCTTCCTGATGATGAGGGGAGGGGACAGATGCTGTGCATCCACATGTGTACCAATGGGGGGATAGGGGATGATGTTTACACTTCACTTGTCTGGAGCAGGTTGCCTATATCTATGTCGTATGTGTATGTGGTGTTATTGACCACCACTACAGAGCAGTTTTGGAGTTGCATCTGGGATTGCAGACATATGTGTGGAAGGCCTAGTGATTGGCCTTGGTGGATATATCCAGTTTGCACTCAAAGATGGCCTTAGGGTAATTCATATGTGAACTTATTTGCTTGTTCAGATGAAAGTGACATTGCTTCCAATAAGGCACCTGCTCCTTCTTGGCCCTTTCCAACAATTGTTTCCACCTATTATGGTATTCGTGTATTGCTGCTGTCCACCACAGACATTTACCATACCTTGCGGGAGATGATGTCCTGTGCTATGTAGGTACTCTCATAGTATATTGGTGTGGGCTTGGACACTACTGCTAGTTCCAACTGATGGGTCAGTGTCTGTAAAGCTAATTCTACCTGCTCTGAGAAGATTTGTAGTAATTTGTGTAAAGTTTATTTGCTTGACCCTGGTAAGGGGGTCAGGGAAGATGGTGACCTGAACAGTAATGGCTATGTGGTCAGATCTTACCAAGTAGGACGACACTGTAAAGAGTGCTACAGTGGCTACTCATGTTGGTAAGGACCAGGTGCAGGATATTTCTACCTGTCTCGGGAGTGTTGACCGGCTGATCCACTGCATTGCCATTGACAAAGCCGAGGAATCTCTGTGCATTCATGTTCAGGTGGCATAGGTCATGCATACTATGGTTGGATAGTTAATGTCACCCAGGAGCAGGTTAGACAGTTGAATCCTGACAGAGTTCAGCAAGACCCGATAGGTGTGGTGGGTGTCCAGAGTCATGGTTGGATGCCTATAGCTAGCTATGATTTGAGTAGGTGTTTTGTTAACTGCATTGGGGAGATCTCCAGTGTGTCATACTGTTTGGCCAGCCAGGTGGTGTCTGTGTGTATGATAATTTTTAGAACTCCACCTCCTGCGGCTTTGCGGCCCTCCATTTGAGGGACTAAATGTATGATGGGATGAGTAACCTGACAAGGTTAGTATGCACTCCACATTTACAAAGCAGGTGTCAATGACTGCACAAATGTCAGTATCCTACAGGATAAGGTATGCTTGCACTGACATGGGTTTCATGCTAAGGCACCTAGCTCCTGTTAAAGCAAGACATCTGCACAAAGGCACACATCACTGGTGGGCAAATGCCAGAAAATAATGACACTTTATGAATCTAGCTGTAACACATTTAGTTGCCAGCAAAGACAGGTTCGCATTCACAGCACTATGCCGCAGGATATGACATCTGACATTCAAACGTATGCTATTTGTTATCACTTTGGTCTTTAATGGGTTGCCAGTGATGAGCCAGACAATACACAACTGTATGAGGCATTGACTGCAAATGTGAGGCAGACATGATCAGTCTGCAAAACACTGGACAGTTGATGGGTATGGGCTCAGTATATAACATACAGTTCAACAGACACTTCTGTGCCTGTTGTTTGCTATGCACATACCCTATATAACTCTCTTACATTTGTAAGACAAGCATATGTATCATAGCAGCATTCACAGGTGACAAATGCATATTTACAACATCCCAGGAAGCTGGCCTAGCAGTGTCACAGTCAGTACTGGGCAACAGACAAACCAGTAGTAGTCGTACATGAACTGACCTTTGCAGGGATGACTCTGGGGCCAGAGCTGTGATCCATGTTACTGTAGACAGGGCAAGCAGGAATGGCCATAGGTGCTGGACAGTAGCATGCAAGTCCAGCAGGTCTTGCTCCGACCTAATGTTTAACTTCCTATTTTATATTATTGCTTCCCACTTTCTACATTCCATTAAAAGCTTAAGTGATTGACATACCTGTTATAGTGCTGAAGAGTTTCCTCACAACAATGCAAATGGTTAGATTTGTGTAGATGGGTTCAGACCTGTGTTGCATAGGCAGCTGCTTGCCTTTTTTAAGTAATACTCATGAGCAGGTGATGGCCTGTGCACCAATTGGTGTCTCCCCCTTGGTACTTGCATCCAGAGCAGCTGTGTCGTCTTTCCATTAACCAATGCCATAACAACACAGAGCTATAATTAAGTCCTTCATGTGGGACTTGCCCCTTTTCCTTGCCTGTGTGGAGAACATTATGGATGTGTGGGAGCTACAGCTTCACAGACAGTAGGTGGAAATACCTCTCACAACAAGACATGTAGAGACAGCCCAACAACATGGGGAGAAAGCTCCAGAACTGGGTACAGATTGTAAGTATTGCAGTTATACACATAGAAGATTGCTGGATTAACAGGGTTTGTCTGGACATGCATTTTCTGCATGACTTTACATCTGACAGTGATATGTCTCTGACATACCTCACAACTGTCCAGATGTCCACAGACTGCCCAGAGGTTTGCCTGTTGTATTTGCTCTGTTCCTCAGACAATTTCTATTTTTGAGAAATCAGTAGGATAATGTGTGGATTGTAGTTTGTAAATGTTGACATCCATTTGTGTTTCAGACATCATATCCTTCAGGGATGTTATGTTACAACAAAGCCTGTAAAACTAGCAACTGTTTCAGTTTGTAACACCATTATGTGAGATATGTCACTCTTTTTGACCCCCTGTCCCCCCAAGTATGTCGGGTTTTGTCCAGATGTCTTGCAGTAAGAGGTTCAAAGGTATGGTATATCATTATTAAGTGACTGCACTCATAATATCATCCCAGTGACTTGGCAGACTCCCAGAAGTGATATGCGTCAGTGGCCATAAATATGGTCCCACACCCTGGACATTCTGTGGAAATCTGTACAATTGAGAGCTGTGTATGTCTGGCCATTGTTACTGCCAAAATTGTGTAGCAGTGTTGTGTGGAAATGTTTGTTGGGCTGAGTAGGGAGAGTAGCAGATGTGAGCGTCATAGATCCTTTTCTATCTGATTGTGCATGCTGCTACAGTTGCTATCAGGTGTGTATGTAGGGGCAGACTGAGAAATGTCCTGTAACACCTCAGGATTTCCAGTAGACTATAATTTGGGGCAGTATACGTCAGTAGTGTGTAAGTGGCAATAGTGATATGTTTGTTCAAACAGTCGTTATACTCTTGAGTTCATTTGGGGTACTGGTATGTTGTGTGACTGTGGTGCAAATGGTTGTGGGTGGACAATTTCTCACCAATGTCTGCTTTCACCTACAGTTACATCCCAGTAGTGCATGATATATTTGCACATACATTGGCAATTCCCCAGAGCTGATTTAAGGTAGTGTCGTGTTTGTCTTACTATGGCTCAGAAGGTGCTGGGTGAAATGGTTGGCAGCTCTCAGTGTTTTTTCTCTTCTGCTACATGACTGCAGTCATACCTCTCCACTGTCCAGATGTGTGGCTCATATGTTTGGTCTGTTCCCATAACAATTGTGGGTTTCTGACAAATCACTGGATGGTATGAGCATTGGCATCAGTAAATGTGTTTCAGACCTGGAATCTATCAGAAAATATATGTTAAATCAAACCATGCTACTCCAGTAGACTTCTACACATATAACAGCCATATTTCAAATATGTCACTATTGTTTGCCCTCTATCCTCCTACTTTGTCATGCTTTTTGCAGATGTCTTGCAGTAAGAGGTTGGTTATATATAGTAGTAGTGCATTACATGTTTGTAAAAATATTACAAATTCCTACAGCTCAGATGTTGCAGAGGTACATTGCTGTGATTGTAGTGCACAGGGTGTTGGTTTCATGACTTGGCAGTGATGACTTTTTTTCCCATTATGTCAAATGACCATAATGCATGATATGTTTGTATGAGCATTACAAGTCCTCACAGCTCAGATGGTGTAGTGGTACTTTGCTGTGATTGTAGTGCACGGCATCCTGGGTTCGAGACTTGGCCTGGCACATTATTTTGTTGCTGGCCAGAAAGACCTTTTAAGCAGTTGAAAGTGAGTTTGCATGGTTTTGCATGAAGCTAAGGGATGCTAACAGACAGTTAAGTCCTCTTAGCTTCACTTAGCACCGCTTACTCCCACGCTAATTTTAATTAAAGAAAAGAAAAAAGGGTGATAGGAAAGTGGTGAAATGGGGGCAAGCAGGGGGTAAAACATCAGGAAATCCAGCTAGGGATGTGCAGGATGGGTGTAGGAAAGGACCATAGCTCTACATTTCTTATGCAGCAACAGCCGTGAATAATGTGTAGAATTTGGAATTTATAGCCTCACACGCCATGGGGAGAGGTGGTGGCAACAGACATTTGTAGAATCATGTTTGGGTAGATTGATTAATTTCACTGTACATGGGGGAAAAATGTAGAGCTATGTATGGGTTCAATGATTGTTTTTCGGGAAAGATGCCTTTTTTAAGGTGAGAGTGGGATGTTGGGGAAGGGATGTAGGCATGTTTGGGGAGGTAGTTTGGGTAGGATAGGTTGCATTTGCACAAAGACAAGACAGCAAATAAGGGCAATATATGACACATGAGGGGGGTAAATACCTTTGACGAGGAGGGTGGTTGGGAATCTGAAGTCCATGAGCCCCCAAATGGATACAGTGGGACTGAGATCCCCACCAATGGCTAGTCACCACTGCACCTTTACGGCCACAAAGGTGGCTATACTGGGGGCTAGACAGGAGGGATAGCCTGGCCCTCCACGTGCACTAGGTGGCCCTCCATCTGGTGCAGCCATTCATACAACTCCATGCGGATGGCACTGTGCACCATACCCCATAACTTGTGGTGGGTTACAGGCACCTCTCCACTCCCACACCCAGGATGGGATGGGCCCCATCCCCTGAGGTGGTTCCACCCGAAGGTGGTGCAGGACCAGCAGATGAGGAAGTTCCAGGTTGGGTCCCAGACATGCTAGGGCCTGTTGTCATGGCCAGATGGGGCAGAACAGAAAGATCTGCTGGGATCTTCCTTCCCAAATGTGCTATAGTGTTGATGTTATCCAAGATATATTGGTTAGTCATGAACAAAACATTTCAAAATTAGTTATAACAGCATGCATGGGTGTTCCAGTTAACCCAAACCAACAGATTCCAAACAGCTGCATAGCAAACAGATCACATGCATAAATGGAACAACTGTAAGCATTTTAACAGCATGCAAGATACATTGATGGCAACAAGCCACCAGTAATAGTATTTGAACAAGGTATATTAATATGCAACCAAGTAAATATATGAACAGTAATAAAACACATGTCCCAACAATAGATTCTGAGAACATACCCATAGTATATGAATAATAATTATTAATGCAGATGAGGGGTGGGTGGAGAGAAAAAAGTCCATTAACAACTGTATAGGCTTCCATTTTTCACAACAGTACTACTCAATACTCTACAGGTCTGCCCTCACTTTACATCTACCTTTGACCCATAGCTTCTGTAGCACATACATACCCATTAGACTGTCAACCTGTAATGGTGTGGGGCAGACTGGGAGGACAATGGCTACATTACTGGAGGGGGATTGTACATAAAAGGTTTACCTAGTTGACAGAGAAGGGGTACCCTGCACTGATGATGTGTGAGTCTGCTAGTGGCATACTTCTCCGGATTCCTATCTGTGTCCAAGGTTATTGGCAGCAGTGACCACTAGCTATGACAGCGTGACACTTGAAGGACATGCATCAGGGAGAGTGCATGGTGTATGTACATATCCTGCTGTCATTTGTAGCCATATGGGTTTGAACAGTGGAACAGATGTACATGGTGTACTAGTATACCCTTTATACAGCTACTACACCCATTTCTTTACATGTAAGACCTGTGGAGAAATTATCTGTTAACAGTTTCTGAGTGTTTCAACAAATATTCAGGATTTCTTTAGTGTATATGTGCACACATTTCAGCACCACTCCCTGGATTTGAACCATATCTGGGTGTGCTAAAATGAACAACAGGGCTATTGTCCATCACACTGAGCTACTGGGAAACTGATGTCTTTTACTTGACTGACTTCTGCCTAATACTGTCTGGGTTAGACAATCTGAGCTTGTAATCCTAACATTCATGCATGGCAGATAGGTATTGTACTGTGTATTTGAAATAATACAATCTTGGAAGCAAAGGTAAACACAAGAATGCAATGCTGCAGGGGATACACTATGATACAGCAGACATTACTATTAAGGGTTCAGAACTTAGTGCATACAGTATTTCATATTTCCTTTATATCTTGGTCTACAGCTCCAGATTGTACTGTTTTGCATACTAGTTGGTTCTCAGAACAGCCTCAATTACTTCATGCTGTCAATGCCATATTTGATGTGATAAAACTGTGCACATTTTATTTTATTTCTACAACAACATACCAGAGTAAACATAATAGTTTGTGTTCTACATCTTTATTACAGTGAAATGACCATTTAATTAATGGATATCCTATAAATCAATATTTGTGTGACAAATGTCATTTATTCATTAGACGCAGTACACACTATTCCTACTGGCAGTAAACAATGTACTTCTACTTTTTGCCACTATATACTGCAAGTTAGATCTGTACTCATCAGCCTGTTGACACCTTCAATTCAGTCTGCATGGGCCTTAATGTTACTAGCCCTCTCTGCTGCAGCTGTAGGGGTGAGAAACAAGCATTATGCATTCCTGTCTATCACATACTCAGGCTAGAATCTGGTACACTTATATCTTTGATACTTAAACTGCTGGAGCATGGTTGTCCAGAGCATCTTGGATCCATTGGGCCAAGAGTGTCCCCTTCTTCTGATTTAGGTCGGCATAGTGATGCTTTAACTGCTCACCAGATCGGGGATACCAGTGGCACTGGTGAGGTTATGTGCCATATGGTCCCAGGCCTCCATGTTATACTTTGAGCCCTGGTACTGGCCTTGCAGCAGTCTGTCATCATGGTTTGATACGAGGAGCCCAGCCATGACCCTGGACTCCAAAATACCCCAGTGCTGCACCTGAAACCACGAGCCCTCTCCAACACCTGACATGGTTCCTGCAGAGATCAGACTACAGCAGGTTATGGCTGTATTCCTGCCTGTGTGGTTTAAATAAGGGCATATTCCCACCCTTTGCTATCACTGGACCATTTTGAAAATACTAAGCTCAGCCAAGCAGTGCACAAATCTGCTAAGATAAGTTTAACCGTGCTTAAAGGGTAAATGCTGAGCACTGGTTAACAGTGTTTAAATCCACTTAGCTGAGCTAACTGCTGCTTAGAATTGTCATCTAAGCAATGTTTAAACTGGCTAAGCATAGCTGAGCACTGCTTAGCATTGCTCAGTTTTCATTTTTAAAAACATACCAGGATTGTAGATCAATTTGTCATTATTAACATTTTATTAAGTGTACATCATTTACTTTACATGACATCTTCTATGTGCTATCATTACATTAATTTGAGGTGTGACTATAGTGTATGGGACACTTGTCTATACATGGCTGATTTCACATGTTATAGGCACTCATACTTCCATATTGGACTAACTACACTACCCTGGGTGACAAATATCACTTACTACATAATTTTACATAAAAAATTAATTTTAACAATGCTTTCTCATCTGAAAATAAAGTGCCTGTCTTGGTACTCGAACCATGAATGCCTGCATGTAAAGTGGGACTCTAACCACTACACTATCTCATCACTGAGATGTTAGCTATACAGTTTTATTTAGCTGCTGTGAGATATTTAAGCAATGCTGAGCAGAGGGCTCTAATGTGCAACCCTGCTCAGCTACACTTAAACATACCTTAGAATGGAGAAAAAAGGAAATTAAAAGACCCACTTTATTTAAATGTCTCAGTACTCCTTGTCAGTCACAGTAAAGGCAGTTGTAAGTGGACAAATAGGGACAGATTTTAAATATTGCTCTTACAAACTTAGAAAGTTGATAAAATAATAGGTTTTGTATTAGCATGACTTTTCCGATGGATGTGGAATTTTAAACTGAAATGTTTATCATTATTTAATGACTCCAGTCCTCTGCTATTTGCCAGGTAAGGACAGATATTTGGAGGAACACACCATAAACATGAGGCAACATATCTCTCAACTGTACAGATTTTTGCAGAATGTCCAGCTTATTGCCTCATATGTTTGGTCCATTTCTCATATGACTGTTGTTTTCTAGCAAATCATTGGCAAATCACTCTGGGTTTTAGTCAGAACATAATGACAGACAGTTGAGTTTCAGATTTTATACCCTTCAGAAAATCCATGATAATGCAAAACCTGTTATTCTATCAACTTTCCAAGTTTGTAAGAGCATTATTTAAATAGTGTCCCTATTTTGGGACCTTTGCCCCCCCTCCATTATTTATGGCTTTATACAGATTTCTTGCTCTAGGAAGTTGGCAGATATGTGAGGCAGCCATCTTGGGCATTCTGCAAAAACCTGTACAGTTGAGGGGCATGGCCGTACAGCTCTTTTGCAATGCAGGGGGCATGTGACAGTACCTGTCACACACACCCCCTGCATTGCTTCCTATTGGGATAGCTGCTTTCAGTGTCTGTTGATACTGAAAGCACTTGCAAAATGCCATACAGCACTTTGACAATCTAGGGGGTGTGTGAAAGTACCTGTTACCACCCCCTGCATTTATTTCAGGATCTCCTAGCTATTTCAGTGTCCCATCACCCCCGCTCCAGAGTTTCTTCTATCTTTGGGATTCCCAAAGTTCACAAATGTGTCGATGATCCACCTCCCATTGTGGCCTCAGAGGGATCCAAAATTTCCCATATAGCCAAGTATTTAGACTGGAAATTTAAGGCCTTATGGGGCAGTGAATTAAACACTCTCAATAATTCATGGGAATTCCTGAGTAAAGTCAAGTCGGAACACTTTTCAAAAGACCTTTTATTTACCACCATTGATGTTGTTGACCTATTTTTTGGTGATTCCTCATGATTTAGGCTTGCCTTGGCTTGAAGAAGCTCTACATATTAGATCTGGGGTCACTTAAAATGACATTTTTTTGTATAATGAATTGGCAGAACTGGTATTGACTAACATTTATTTTTTGAGGGGGAATTTTACCGCCAGAAATCTGGAGTAGCTATGGTAGCCAGATGTACCCCCACTTTTGTGGATATTATTGTATCTGTGTAGGAACACAAATTTGTTCACAGTTGTGCTTTTTCCCAGTATTGGAATTTTTACTCCAGGTTCCTGGACAGCATTTGTATTTTTTGGTTTGGGGGGGTGATGTTCTTCTAGCTGACTTTATCTCTTATCTTAATCACACCACTGATTTTTTCAAGTTCACTTACCAGACTGATCATACTAGTGTCCACTATTTAGATGTCGCACTATACAAAACTGACAATGGTTTTAAATCTACTGTATACAGAAAGCCTACTTTTTCCAACACCTACATCAGTTTCTGCAGCACACATCCTTTCTTTCAAAAAAGAGGTATCATCAAAGGACATCAATCACCTACATCAGTTTCTACAGCACACATCCTTTCTTTCAAAAAAGAGGTATCATCAAAGGACAATCTTTGCACATTTGTCGCATGACCTCTGATGATTCCGATTTTTTTATCTGAATGTGCTGTGTTGAAACAGATGTTTCTTGAATGTAATTACCCTGCTGAACTTATAAATTCTGTTCAGGTTGAGGTCAGCCAGGGAAGAAAAACAATTTACAGGCCCATCTTAGGTATGGGTATAGGTTTTTTAAACAAACCTGGATCTAAGACTTCCACTGAGATTGGTTACAGCAGGGCATGTGTTACCAATTTTAGTGCCAATGCCCACCAAATTAGGAACATCATTTTGAAATAATGGAACAGGTTTTCTGATCTTACTGATTTACCTAACTTGAAAGGTAAATCTTTTAAAGTGGTGTTTAGGAAGGGACAAAACATTAAAAATATACTTGAACTGGTTAGACACGACAATGTATTTGTCAACAGAAAGAAAGGCACTTTCAAATGTGGGGCCTGCAATCAATGTTCTTTCATTCACAATAAAGAACAGGTTTTTTTATCATGTAGACAAAAAATATTATCAGCTAAAACTTATACTAACTGTAATTCCCGGGGCCTTGTTTACTTGGTTACGTGTGACAATTGTGACAGTTTCTATGTTGGCAAAACTGAGAGACAGCTCAAACGTAGGATATATGAACACACAGATGATGTCACCAAATGCAATGCCAACAATGCACTGTATAAACACACCTTATCATGTACAAATGCAAAATTCTCCTTTTTTGTGCTTCAAACTGTCTTAAAAGAATTGAGGGGGACCCTGTGATCACAAGTTAGAATATAGAGAGACCTATTGGCATTTTTGGAATCTAACAATACACCTGTTCTTAATGACCATATTTCATTGGCACTCCTACTTAAATTGAGGGCATCAAAATTATAGTTTTATATATATATATATATATATATATATATATATATATATATATATATATATATATATATTCAACTCCATGTGTATGGTAACTCATTATTTAACATTAATTTTATGACATTTTTCAACATCTGTTTACACACACATTTTTTAAAATCAACATTAATCAATTTTTTCACATACTATATGCTCCAATAGTATCTGTATTTATTTCTTTGGTAATTACTAACTGTTTGAATTTTAGGTTATCCATTTGAACAGACATTTGTTCTTTATAGCTTATTGTTATTTTCATATCCACTATATTTCATCATCAGATTTTTAATCTTTGTATTTTTATTGGATTTTAACATCTGCGCCTTTAAATTCTTAATTGTCAATCAGTTTGTTTTATTGATGTGTTTATAAATTGTTCATGTGATAAGGTGTTTTATTAATTGTTCTGATAAAGTCTGATGGTTACTTGGATGAAAACGCATGTACTATTTATTTTTGTGGCGTTAAAAATTAAATCTTTTGATTTGTCTACAGCAACCTGCTTAAGCCTCTCGGCATCCAGATTTTGTTTTTCCTGGTTTGTGTTGCTCTGGACTGTGACTGTCTTTTTCTGTGTGACATTACCTGTTACACACCCCCTGCATTTATTTCAGGATCTCCTAGCTATTTCAGTGTCCATGGACACTGTTTTGCTATTTTATTTGCTTTCAGTGTTCGCAGACACTAAAATGCATTTAAAAAGTTTCATACGGCACTTTCTGAGTACAGGGGGGTGTTAGATGTGCATGCACTGCTTAAACATACCCCCTTAGCCTTAGCAGTATCATGCCTTTATGAATATGCAAGGTGTGCTGCTATTAAAGCTAAGCAGAAATGGATATGGTTCACTCCATGCAGAAATAGCATTATTCCTGCATGGAGTTTATTGAATAACATAATAATAATAATATTTCTAATCAAGACACTAACACAAATACCATCATGTCTTGTAACTGTTGGTTTCATGTTTCTTTCTGTCTGTTCTTTCTCTTTGGCTTATCCTTTTTTTTACTATATATTGCTACAATCCCCTATCTTCTACATCTACCTATAACATCACATTCCAATTTATATCTGTTTCCCCCATTTATAAGCGTCAATCTACCATTTCTGTATTTCTTGCACTTACAACAAAATTTAACTTTTAGTGCCTCCTAGCCTAACCTTATTATTTTTATTATTATTTGTACTAGTGCATCCATTTTTTTCTCTATGTCTAGAAGTCCTTCACTTTATACCATGATATTACTTCATTTATACTCTTCCTGTCAAATTGTATTTCCTCTACTAACATAATTTACATTTTGGTAAGTACCTGACCAGATTTATTCAACAGTCATGTCTACAAAGGTTCATTGCCATGAGAATCCATGGTATAAACGCATTGTCCTATACAGATTGCCTTAAAGCCCTATCTCTATACTTGGACTCCTACAGATTACTGACAGGTGATCTATACCTGTCATACAAGTCATCCTCAGATCTAGCTATAATTTCACTAGCTTTGATGGATCATTTACAAATCTACAAAATTAACAGCATCAGAACCACTAGAGCTAAGGATTTAAATTTTGCTTGCAACATAAGTACATAACATTGGTAAGACAGATCTTTGTCTCAGAGGATCTGCAGGCTCTAGAACAGCTTCTCAGGCTCTAGAACAGCTTCTCGTCCATGTAAAGTAGAGTCCATCTATATACCTATTTAAACATAGCCTTGACCAATGGATGGGAAATCAGAAATTCAACCCAGGTCTGGACCACCTATTTCTGACAGACAGAAGAAGGCAGTAACTATTGCTCACGTAAACATACTTCCCCCACATAACCTTTAGAAACCTCGTAATAAATGCCCATGATACATAAGGACACAGGTAGGTTGCATGGCTAGGCTTATAAAGACACTGGTGGTTGTTAGCCTAGTATATACCTATGGACCTATAATTTCACTAATTGTAAATCAATATGTTTCAGCTCATCCTTCACAACTTTCTACTTGTTCAACTATTAAGACTAATTTCGTATCACCCTTTCACTTCTATAAATTTAAACTCGTCAGCTTCTTAAATGTCATATTGCTTCTCACCCCACTTCCCCTACTCCTCTATCTCTTCTAATCTTCTTAACAAAAGTTTCCAACAGTTTTATCTCAAATTACAGGTTTGCCTCCTCCATATCCCTACACTTAGAAAGTATTACCCATGGTATTGCTTATCTTCCTGATTATTTCCTAATTTACTTTTACTAAGTGAAGACATTCATCCAAACACAGATCTCCATACTTATCTAAAGTCTCAGGTTTCTAATTATTCTTTACACTATCTTTACTTCCATACTTTAGCACTTTGCCAATCTTCTAATTTTATTAAATTATTTAACCTTTAACATTCGTTGATTTTGCAACAAGATCTCATTACTTCATGAATGACTCCATCAGCTTTCTTATGATATCTAATTCTAATGGAACCTTGGTTTAAACCTTCCATCTCTGATAAAGAAATCAAACCACTTGATTACAGCATCATTCATGTGGACTGTCTTCCCAGAATGGTGGGTGGTACTGCTATACTTTAATTTTGAAGTCAGTCCTTATTTAAAACTCACCAAAAATAAAAAACAATGGCAAAAATGAATTAAAAGTTCCACAAAAGGGTTTTAATAGCCCAAAAAGACAAATGAAGTAAGGGCTTTCATCTTGCTTCAATGAACAAAACTTCTTCAGACAAAAGTCCCATCACAAACGCATCCATTTAAATCCATTAAAAATCACATAACCTATTAATTAAAGCTTAAGAAGGTATATCCCAAAAAATATATGTAAATAAATTTCCATATCCTTTTAATAATAACATATTCAAGGAGAACATTCATTATTATACCCGATATTTGGATGATGCCTTTATTATGTTCAATGGTAATATTGTAGACATTCAGAAGCTCACATCACATTTCTGTAATACTGAAGTCTTAGGAACCATGTTACATTTAAGTAATAGGACATAAACATACATTGTTTGCTTTTTGTCTCAGATTTCTGATAATGTAGCTTCTGAAACACCCATACATTATGATATCAATTCCAATTGATTTAACTGTGACCCCTTCTCTTTTTCAATAGATCTACATTCATCTTCTGTTCCATGCCACCTCTTATTTTTGTTTCAACAAATTACCATCCCCACTAAAGTTAATAATGCTACTAGTTCAGCAACAATCATTGACTGGATTCTCACCAATAACCACCAAATATAGCATATGTTGCAATTTTATCTGACTTTAAGTGATCATCACCCTACTTTTTTCAAATTACTCACCTCATTCCACAAAAAAAATACCACCTATAGTTACATCAGAATCCTATCTAAATTCAAGAAAGACCTTTTTAATTATTTCTTTGGGTCACATAGCTGGCTTACATACTCGCCTCTTCATGAGGCAGTCAGTCATTTCAGCCATATATTCTGTACTATTTTAGAAGTCCATGCTTCTTTAAGAAGGAAACACAGCAAATCCAACTCTGCGCCATGGCTATCTTTATAACAATACAGCTTATGAAAATGTGAGAAAAAGCTTGCAAATCCTCGAGGAGTAATGGATCTTTTTTTTTACACAAATAAATTGTTCTGTTAGAAGTATCACTAAGGTTTAAGTCCTTGCAACAAACGAAACTTCTCATATCTCCATTCATCAGACAATTTATCCACAAGATTTTGGTCAGCAGACTCACAACATCTTTATCCAGGCAAACCTTGGCAACCTAAACCTTATCCTACTTCTTCTAACTATTATACAGCTTGTCCATTTAACTCTCACTTTATCCGTGTGACTACCTGTCTCTCAAATCAATCTGTCTTTATCTGTCTACAACTTTTCAAAGTAATAGCCTAAACCAGTTCACATTTCATTCTATTCCTACCTCTAAAATAAAGATCCCATCTTTCAAAACTTAATTCTTCTCTGGCCACAGATATTCTTCCTGATGTATACCTTAAACTTGCTACAAATGTTACATATTTTTGAGAGTGTAATGAGCTGTCCGAATTTAAAAATTCCTTGGAGACTACTCTTGTCAGAAATACTGGCTGAACAATTGGTGTACAAAGGAAATTGTTTTTTTTAGCTGTGATACAGAATCAGAATTGTATAGATACAGGAAGGCCTTGCTGAGTTTAATTCTGGTGGCCACACTTACTAGAAAATGGAAATCAAAGTCTAAACTAAACAAGCAAGATGTAGCGAATACAGAGATAAAAGAAATGGAAGTGGGATCATAAGAAAAGAATAGGAGAAAATGATATAGAAAAACATGGGAATTGTGGGAATAGTACAAGCAGAATAATGTTTTGGAGGAGGAATGAGGTTGGACAGAACGCAAGACTTGAATGAGCTATGCTGTGTTTGATTGACAATGACTGTATAGAAGATTATATGTGATGCATAATGTTTGCAACTGAAAATATGTCAGTATGGCTTGGTTTTATTTATATACATTTGTGATTATGTGAGGTATTGCCAGCTATTTCAGGAGATGTGTAATATATGTCTGCATAGTTAGCTGGAGTTTTGTGAAGAACTATATATCATTTTATATTAAGCTGATTTGTACAGATGCTTGTGCGGAAACATGTATTTGTAAAGCCGCTTGTGTTAAAAATGTACCAATAGTGCATCCTGCTAGACTGAAAAGAAACACACCATGTATGTCAGACTGTATTGTGACTTGAAATGAAAATATTGTAACAGAGGATACTGGAAGAGAAGAAATTAATCTCAGTCCAGCTAACTTTGAAAAATAGTCCGAAATGAAATTACCTGGTTTAGGCCATAAAGATTGTATCTTACAGTTCTGATTGCAGCCAGAGACAAAAAGTCTGTGAAACCAGGACTAAGACTCCTACTGCATTGTCCTTAGGGGGTGAACTGTTTGATACCTTGGAAGGGTGGAAGTTTTTGAAATGGTTTTATAGCTTGCAGATGCTGTCACACATCCTAGCGAAGCTCTGTGTGTGTGTATGAATTATGAAATATACATGCTGGATTCTGCTTCAGCTTCTAGTAAAGAGGGTAGTGTGGGAACCAGAAGTCAGATGACCAGATGTGTGTGATGTCATTCTGTAATCTATCACTGAAAAAATGTTTTAGTTCTAGATGGGACAGAAGTCTCAGGGCAGTCTGTTTTTGAAACCTGATAGAAAACGGACCACTCGCCTACATCATCTTGCCTTGCTCTAGTAAGTGAACTAGGAGACAGTAATTCTTTAGATCAGTCAGGAAAATAATGTGAGATTAGTTAAGTATTGTTTTTTCTGTATATGTGGGAACCTTTCCATCTGTGTTATGTTTACTCTGGTGTTTATTGTAAATATATATTAGGTATTTACATGTTATTTCATTATTTATTGTTAAATATATCTAAACTTTTTATTGTGGCTGTTCTTTTAGAGAATATTTTAACCTTTGAGAGTATTTGCAATTACCTGCTGACACTGTGGTCACTTCTGAAAGTTTTGCTCCATTGTTCAAACATTACCATTTGTATTAGTATTAATTTTACTAAGTATAACTGGACACCATGGTAAGAGCCTTAAAGTAGCTGGCTTTGGAGTGTTCTGGTGACAGTATCTACCTTATAGTATGGGCAGAGGAAGCATAGCTGGTAAATCTGTGCCAGCCTTTCTCAAGTGTGTGTGTGTGTGTGTGTGTGTGTGTGTGTGTGTGTGTGTGTGTGTTTGTGTGGGAAAATCAAATTTCAAAGAGTGTGTGTATCAGCTACTAAGTGCAGGGACACAGACCACTGGTTTCTCAGAAAGGGTAGTAGAGGAGTTGGCTTGGAACACTCGGCTGAGGACTCAACTCTACAGCTGTGTTGGTGGAGAATTTTATTTTGGGCCTGGTAAGAGAGAGGGAAACCCAACCCCAAGTTTGGAGTCCACTTCCTGTGTGCTCTTAAAGGAAATTGTGATTGGAGTAGAGAGCTGCATCTTGAAATACTGTGTGCATCTATCTTTGTTCCAAGTGAACATCCCTCACCAGTGTCCATGGTGAGGACTGAGACTCCTTGATCACTGGCCCAGAGCAGGGATGTCACAACATGTATGATTACCTATGTGTATGCCATAAGTGATCATTCAATAAGGATGTTTCTTGTAAAAAAAATTGCTGCAGATGTATTGCCTATCCTGTCTCCATTTTGATTAACAGGCGTATGCTTATATTTTACCTCTTCTAAAGATGGTTCATCAACTAAACTTTCTAACTTTTGTCCCACAGCCATTTTGTTTCCACTCTCTAAGGTCTTTGAGAAATGTATTCATAGCCAATTTCATTATCACCTCCTTTCTAACAGCTTCATTTCTTCCTTTCAATAGGGTTTTATTTTTCTCATAGCACAGATATTGATCTGCTGTCATTCTTTAACACTATTCATCAGTTTGGGAATAACAATGTTCTTCTGTTTACCTTAATGCTGATCATGATACCAAACTACTACAGCTTTCCAAACTTTACCTCCACACTCATTTCCTCACATGATTCAGGTCTTACCTATCTAATAAAAAAAATAGCGTGCAACCTGGGCACACTCTACATTAACACTTTTGCATATTCCAAATGGAGTTCCCAGGGGAATCATTTATGGCCCCGTTATTTAACATCTTCATTAATGAGCTACCCCTTCATTCTAGCAACTCTTCTGATATTTGATGTGTTATGACTGCACTATAATCATCTCTGCTAAAATACATGTACATCTTCATTCTAAAACCCAAATCTGGTTCTAAATAATAATAAAAAACAACAAAACAAAACTCGTGCTGCTTTCCCCAAGACATATTAGATTCACAATACTTTGTTTTCTATTATTTGCCCTGCTGATACTCCTATGGAAACAGTATTTTATTCAAAAGTTCTTGGCCTTATTGACGTCAGTCTCACATGTGATCTTCATCATCTTCTGCCGCCTGTTCCTGTTAGGGGTCACCACAGCGGATCATCTGTTTCCATTTCTTCCTGTCCCCTGCATCTTGCTCTGTCACACCAACCACCTGCATGTCCTCTCTCACCACATCCATAAACCTTATCTTAGGCCTTCCTCTTTTCCTGTTACCTGGCAGCTTCATCCTTAGCATCTTTTTCCCAATATACTCAGCATCCCTCCTCAGCACATGTCCAAACCAACGTAATCTTGCCCCACTGGCTTTGTCTCCAAACCTTCCAACCTGGGGTGACCCTCTAATATACTTATTCCTGATCCTGTCCACCCTTGTCACACCCAGTGCAAATATTAACATCTTTAACTCTGCCACATCTAGCTCTAACTCCTGCCTTTTTGTCAATGCCACTGTATCCAACCCATATAACATAGCTGATCTCACTATCCTCTTGTAGACATTCCCTTTCACTCTTACTGGTACTTGTCTGTCACAAATCACTCATGACATTCTTCTCCACCCACTCCATCCTGCCTGTACTCTCTTCTTCACCTCTCTTCCACACTCACCATTACTCTGAACTGTTGATCCCAAGTATTTAAACTCACCCACCTTCACCACCTCTACTCCCTGCATCCTCACCATTCCTCTATCCTCCCTCTCATTCACACACATATATTCTGTCTTAGTCCTGCTGACTTTCATTCCTCTTCTCTCTAGAGCATATCTCCATCCCTCCACGGTCTCTTCCACCTGTTCCCTACTCTCACTACAGATCACAATGTCATCTGCAAACATCATAGTCCAAGGGGACTCCTGTCTGATCTCATCTGTTAACCTGTCCATCACCATTGCAAATAAGAAAGGGCTCAGAGCTGATCCTTGATGTAATCCCACCTCCACCTTAAACGCATCTGTCACTCCCACCGCTGATCTCACCGCTGTCACACTACCCTCGTACATATCCTCTACCACTCTTACATACTTCTCTGACACTCCCGACTTCCTCATACAATACCACAACTCCTCTCTAAGCACCCTCTCATATGCTTTCTTTAAGTCTACAAAAAAACACAATGCAACTCCTTCTGACCTTCTCTGTACTTCTCCATCAACACTCTCAGAGCAAACATCGCATCTGTAGTGCTCTTTCCCGGCATGAAACCATACTGCTGATCACTAATCATCACGTCCCTTCTTAACCTAGCTTCCACTACTCTTTCCAATAATTTCATGCTCTTCATATGCAGTAAATTATCAAAAAAAGACTACAAAAGTTTTGGAAACTATGCGTAGTTGAACCTTTTCTTACCATCTCCACAAACAGATAGCTTCCAATCTTTTTCTCCCCACTCTCCTATATGGTTCCATTAACAATTGCCAAATATACCACTAACCTACCAGCACAAACTCAGCATTGTGCTGCACTTGTACAACTTAACTGGCTCCAAATTCTCTAACATCCTTAAGTGCAATCAACTGAAGCCAGCACGGAAAATATTGCACAAGTAGATTCATGGCCTTCAATCTCTGCTCTTATGTCCAAGTAATCTTCATCTCGAAGGCTCAGCTCCACTGACAAATTTCTTGCTTCAGTTACCCATTCATTTAATTCTCTGCATGATGCTCTGATTCTCCCTATTGTATGTACATTTTGGAGTTGTCTCTCTCTCTCTCACTTTTTTCATCTTGGTCAAATCATTTCTACTTGACAAATGGATCTGTCACTACTGTTCTACTCCAGGATAGACTGTCTTCCATATTTCCTCTCCTCCCATATACTTTTTAATTTCATCTTATTCTTTCTGTCATTTAACTTAATATTTTCTCTATTCCTTGCTCTTTATTCTTGTTTTTTTTCTTTAAACCTATCTTCTTCACTACCTAGTTCATCACATAATTACCTCCTTCTGCTGTCAATCTCTTATAAGTGATTACTATGCTAATAACTCCAGAGGGCAGTTTTAACCCTAGCCATACTTCCCAAATGAATCTGACAAGTTTTGATACCCTAGTGTTACTTAGGCTTGGGGATGACTGGTTAAGCATTTATAGGCCTCTGTCTAATAGAGACATAAGAAACAGTCCGTGGGTAAATTTCCAGTTTACCATCTACTGGTCTGAGTTATGCTTGAAATGGGTTAGGGAAGGACTCTGCTTCACTTGCCTTGGAAGCTCATTCCAGAAAAAAGGTAGTTTATGAGACAAATATTTTTCCTTCCAACATTTTCCTATTTATGTTGCAGATGAGATTTAGCTCCCTCTATTGGGTAACTCTGATGCTATGTGTTTTTCAGATGTGCAACAGGTCCATCAGAGTGGAATCAGAGGATGCTTTGTAAGCCAGGCATCAATCGCCTCTCTGCTCTGTAGGCGACTTGTTGTTTAGGCCATGTATTCTTTTTGTGAGGAATATCTATGGATGCCACAGTTGTTGCATATGCCTGGTCAGGTACATACCAAAGGGGGTTGTTGTACTCTGTGATTGGTCCGATAACAGCCAAGTACAGTGGAACAATGACATAATTAAACATACATGCCATACCCTTGTTTATAAGTTGTGCTATATAGATCAGTTTCCTTGCTAATGTGGACATGTGATGGTCATAGGGTAGGTCACTGTCTACATGTGTTCCCAAATACCTGAGCACTGCATATGCTCCTAAGTATTAGACTGTGTCTTTGGCACCAGTTATTAGTCTGTGTCACATTTCTTGGAGGGTGCTGGTGTCACTGGAGTATTTTGTGACTGCACCTAGTTTGCAATTGCCTGCATACTTGCTGGAGGGCCTTGACATTGGTATTGACTTCAGAAAACTAAATGCCAAATTAGAGCAGTCGCCACAGTGAGTCTTGATGGGCTCTGCTAATGACTGGCCTCTTTGCAGAGGTAGACTCCTCTATCATAACTTTTTGGGTCCTATCTGTGAGGCAGCAGATTATCCAGAGGGTGACACAGGTGTTTATACCTAATTTTATGAGTTTATCTACAATGCCTGAGTAGAGTATTGTGTCAGATGCTTTGGCCGCATCAAGGTAGGCAGTATGTGCCATTTTTGTAATGTCCAATGCTTTGGGGAGTCCCACCAGATTGAGTAGGCATGACCTGCCCTTGTCAAAACCAAACTGGATTGGATCCACTGTCCGAAGATTTCCTGTATTTTTGTTCATGATCTCCATAATAATTCTTTCCAGAGATCCGCATATCAGACTAGTAAGACAGCTAGTCTCATATGCTCTTTCTCTTACCTCTTAAACTTTACCTCTATTCTGTTTTCATTCCTACCCCTCACTTTCAGCACCAACGTTTTCATTATTTTTCTCTTGCTACATCTCATTTTCACATTCTTGCTCTTTTGCTAAAAAAATACACTTATGTCATGTATTTTCTATTGTGATTGATTTCCTGTTGTATTGATTATTATTGTGTTTTAAATACTTTTTTGGAGATTGTTTCCACAGGCCACTTCTTAAAGAGAGCTTTTTGTCCAGTCTAACTTTCCCAATCAGTAAATACTATATAAATGAATAAATACATGTGATATTCTTCTAAGCATCTGTTATTCAGGTATAAAGAAAGTATTTGTCTGGTGACATCCCAACTACTGTACACTCAGCCTATCTTTCTATAGCACTATAACCCATTGGAAAAAACATATATACAGTAAACCAAACTCATTACTGCAGTACTCATAAGACACAAATCTAAGGGCCAAGTTTGGAAAGTTACTGACTGAAACCTTCCATGGATTATGATTGGACCACATGAGCACTGTGCAGCTGGCCCTGGGAAGAAATGCAGACAGTCTGAAAAGTCTTGTGGTCCATGGTGTCAAATGCAGAAGGTCAGTTATGAAACATCTAACCCTAACATCCATCATTCATTGTAAGAAGTAAATGAACACACAGAAACGGACGTGTCTATATTGTGGAATATCTCACACATTAACTGATATCAGTCAAGGAGATGACAGCCTATATCTTTCTTCCTTAACTTTGACAACAAAAATTTCTTAGCAGCATTAGTGAAAAGCAGCAGATTTTTTTTTCCTGTAAAAGCAGGTCTTCTACTATTCAGCACAATTTATGTATCCAGCACCAGACAGCATAAAACAAATGTATTCAAATAAAGTTCCAAAACACAGAGGGGGGAATTTAACAAAGCCTACATGGTATTTTTTTACTGTGTACGCATCGTGGCATGCTGCTTACAGAAAAGTAAGCAGGTTTGTGACCCAGTGAGCACTGCTGAGCAGCGAGCACAAGCTCGCCAACACAGGAATTTCAGTGGCATGCAAATCACCTCATAAAGAGGTGATTCTCATGCAAATGAGGCAAGTAGAGTGATCCAGCAAGCAGAAAGGCAGCCCTGCAGACCCCGTGTCGGTGTCTGTAGTGTACATGGAAAAATTCAGTGTACAGGATGTCAGACTGACAACAGGGGCTGTAAAAATGCAGGTAGATGGACAGAAATGGCATAGCACATACAAATATGAGCAAAACTATCCACCGTGTGTCCAAAAACATAAGGGAAATAATATAAAATAAGTTTAATTTTTAATGATCTGAGTATGTTTGAGCAGTGTGCCATAGTATGCAAACATGCTTTTTATGAAAAAAAAGTGCAAAAAGCACATTTAATAGTATGTGACAAAAATGTATTATATGACCCTGTGTGGAGTATCTGCAATGGTGGAATGGTGCTGTCACTAATGAGGTAGGGCCTGGAATCATGTAGTTTGCAGGTTGTGTGCATGGATCCCTATGCAAATGAGGTGGGGTTACAGAATAGCACAAATGGGTATCTGCATCCACATATCCCTTCTGTGTAGGCATAGAACCATGTTAATTTTCACAGAAGATGTAGCTGACATCAAGAGGGGGTGTGTCTGAGGACTTGGAAGCTCATTGTTAGTGCAGTGCTCCGCTGTGCTCAGCAGGGGTGTGTGTTCACTGGCTGTTAAGCTTTATTTACCTTTGGAGTGCATGTTTCCGCATGTTTGCATGGAGTGTGACCGTGCTGAGCGTAACCTTTTAGGGGGTGTGTACAGTGACTGATAAGCTTTGTTTACCTTCGGGGTAATTGTTTCCGGGTGTCTGCATGGCACACCACTGTGCTGAGTGTATCTAAAAGCCAATGATACATTAATTAGTGATGATCCCTATTTCACTTAAGCTAGGGCCATTAAGCCTTCTTGGCAGGTGGAATGCATCATAGGTAGCCAATCACAGAGTCAGCGGGTCTATATTATATAAGCAAATGCAATGAATTGTGAATGCTATATAATTGACCCACAATCCCCGAAAACCCAAAATGTCAAACACACGAATCAGCCATTTTTTTTCCCAGGGGAAAAAAATTGCTGATCTGTAAAAAATAAAAAAATAAATAAATACCTGCACCCCCCCCCCCCCACTTAAATATACCAACTCCGAGATTGCACTACAGTGGAGGAAATTGCAAAGTCCCAAAAACGGCCCAGTGATTTTTTTTTTCCCTAGGAAAAAAAATTGCTGTTCTGTGCTTTCGGTATTTTGCCATTTCATGTAATGACATTCAACTAAACAGCGTTCACAATTCATTGCATTCGCTAAAATAATAGGAACCCGAGTCAACAACTGCAGCAGAGTGCTATAAAGTATGCATACACCCTACATTCTGATTTTTCACCTATACTCTGCACCATTAGAGTACAGACTTGGGAACTTTAATTGAAAGAATGCTAGGGGCTGCTGCAAGTCTACTACATCTGTCTGTGCTAGATGCTGAAGTCAGAGCTGCTGCTGGTGCTGCTGACAATAGGCCTAGGCAGAGAAGGAGAAGAGTGCTCAGGCCCAGGGTAACCTTCCAGGAGCTAAATGAGCTGGAGATTGCAGAGCACTACAGGGTGGACAGGGACATACTACAAGAACTCACTGAGCTCTGTCAACCACAACTCAGACCCAGAGCCAACAGGGGGGAACCCATCCTAGTGAAAACAAAGGTGCATGTAGTCCTTAGGATAATAGTCATGGGTACCTTTCAAAGACCAACTGGGGACATGATAGAGGGTCTCACAGGCATCAGCATCCAGGGTACTCCACCAGTTCCTGGACGCCATGCTACCACATGCCAGTGAGCACATTTATTTTCCCCTCACCCCTGAGGTGAGGGCCAGCAATATGCAACACATTTACCATTTATCACACTACCCTGAGGTACTGGGTGCCATAGATTGCACTCATGTACACATCAAGCACCACCTGGCGAGCATGGTAGAATCTACATCAACTGCAAGGGTACCACTTCAATAAAAAATGCCAGGTCGTGTGCAATGCTCAGGACATTATCATGAATATGTGTGCTGGCAGCCCTGGCAGTTATCACAATTCCCAAATCTGGCATGCATCACAGCTGTACCAGATGTTTGCTAGGGGGGCATCCCACACAGCCATTTACTGAGGGATGCTGGCTACACCCTGGAACCGTGGATGATGACATCCATCAGAAATGCACACACCCACCAAAGAATGCCATAATGAGGCACACGCACAAACTAGGAGCATCATAGTGTGTGTGTTTGGGCTGCTGAAATCACAGTTCCAGGGCCTCAATATATCTGGTGGAACCCTTCGGTACTCTCCAGCCACATGTGCACAAATGTTCATAGTATGTGTCATTCTACACAATATGATCCTGCGGAAACAGCTGCAGCAGGATCAGCAAAGGGAAGGGATACACAGCCCCCCACCAGTGCCTAGGTCACCACCATCACACTCACAAGAGGACTCTGAGGAGGATCCCCCTGATGATATCCCTGTAGGCAGAAGTAGGCATGCCTGGTATGCCTTGGAATTGGTTAAGGGACAACACATAGCACATTCACTGACAACCTAAGGCCCTAGGGACTGACACATTACTCCTACGCACATACATATAGTAAATGTGTTGATGCCAGGCAACCCACACAACTTGTGCCTATCGGTTGTGTACTGCTTGCATCACACAGAGTCAGCCCTGAACTACAGGTCTCGCAACTGCTGCATTCACAAGGTAAGTCTCTAAGCTACACACTAATTGTAAGGCTTACTATAATATAACATATGTATGGATCTGCTGCTATTATCCAAGGAAATACAGTGGGCTAATTGGACAGATGTAGCATCCACATGGGACTACATATACCCAGTCCAGTAGTGTATGTTCCTTAATAGTCACTAGGCCTCATGGTTGGAATATTCACTACATCACTCAAGGGAGATGTTACACAGTGGGCTCACTTGATATTTGGACTAACTTTATACCCCAGCAGATCATGTGTCATTGTATCCCACCCCCAACATAGCAGTTTACCCATACAACTGCTTTAACAGAAAATCATCTATGGTATATCAGTGGACCAGGCGATCTCAGGGCTGTAACATAGATATTGTTCACACCATTTTATGTCTCTTCTCATGCAGGATAATGATGCACATATTTATGCTGTCAATTGTGTAATGAATGTCTCCTGTCTGTCTGGTGACTTGAGTGGCTCAATGCATTGGGAAGTTGGCATGGATGATGGTGTTGATGGTTCTAATCTGAAATTTCTCAATCTTTTGCATGTGAGGTAGTACTATGTTGGTGTTTTCACAGACTATCCTACCTCTTACTGCAAGAAATCTGGACAAAGCCAGTAAAACTGGGGAGATAAAGGCCTAAACATAAGGTCAGATTTCAAATATTGTCTCCATAAACCTAGAAAGTCACTTGAAGTAAAGGTGTTGTATTATTAGATATGGTCTGAAGGATATAATGTCTGAAACACAAATGTTTGCCTGTAAGTAGTATAAAATATTAACATCAATATTCACTACTTCATCAGAAGACAAACGTATGAGGAACACACCAAATATATGAAGCAAAACTGTGGACATCCTGTGGAAATCAGGACAGTTGAGAGGTATGCAGACTGTCAGTCTGTTGGTGGTGTAACATTAACAGCTGCAGTCACAGATTAAGTACAGCACACAGCTGAGGAATGCTGTGGACAGTTTGAGTAAGTGCAATACTGCAGAAACAGGGGTGTATGTTAATGTCTGTAACATACAAAATCCTGGGCTGGAGTACCCATAGGTGTGGGCTGGAGTCACCTTATTAGTACTTACAGTCCCACTGAGCATGCCCATACACTTAGTTAAAAGGAGCACAATCTTGTTGCCCCTTCATCAAAATGACTTATGTATAAATGTCTATGCAGACAGATATACATATACCTATCAGTCTGTCACTATCTCTCTAACATGCATATAGTATAGTTATCACTATGTAGTGACAAATAGATATGTACTGATATATACAGCTGTATATATTAACATGATACATAAAGCCCCCCCCCATATATCCACATAAAATGCATACATATAATACACACACACAGCTATGGTTATATATACATCCCTGTTATATAAAGAAATATGTGTGTGGATGTCTGTATTGTCTGATCTACCCTAATAATGGTGAGTAAAGCTGCACTATCACACATATATAATGCTGCTCAAAGGATCCAAGGTAAGGGTGCAACAGTACAAATTTCACTTAAACAGAGACCCCTGTGTCTGCTGGATATCACCACGAAGACAGACTCAGGTGAGCAGGTGCTGTAATGTATAATATTGTCAACAGATGTATGGATAAGGCAACATGTCCCTGACAACAGCTATGCCTATTTAACTGCAAGCAGCCACATAACTACATACATATATAGTACATGGTAACTGTACACACATAGCTAGGGTAATTACAGTTATCCCACTGCTAGGATACTAGATGCAGATAACAGTATAAAGCAATATCATACTGTATGCCAGAGATGCTGGACAACACATGTTTAGTATGTGGAATGCACAAGCATAGTGCCTGCAATTACACATACAACCGAATTAATGTGTGGTGCGTACACCAAATACTGTGATCTCTAGTGTTTAAGACTAGATAGGTAGGGGTTCTAATCTCACTCCAGCCCACTGTGTGTGTGTGTGTGTGTGTGTGTGTCCCTGATATGACAAGACATGTCCTCATGGGCTATCTACCTGCGATGGTTATATATTGTTTGGCCCTGTAACTTGCTGCTAGCTTCCACAGTCCCCTCTTCTACTAGGCCTGATGATGTCAGCCACCTTATAACTACCAGCTGACAGTGTAACATCAGATACAAGTCATGGCGCATGCGATAAATACTGTAACCTATAGTATATAAGACTAGATAGATAGGTGTTCTAATCTCACTCCAGCCCACTGTGTGTGTGTGTGTGTGTGTGTGTGTGTGTGTGTGTGTGTGTGTGTGTGTCCGTGCAAATGAAGGGCATGCCCTCATGGGTTATCCACCTGTAATTGTTATATACATTTTGGCTCTGTAACTTGTTGCTATCTTCCAGACTGACCTCTTTTACAAGGCCTAATGATGTCGGCCACCTTAAGGCTACCAGCTGACAGTGCAAAAGCACAAGTAAGCTATGGCACATGCAATAAGTACCATGATCTATAGTGTATAAGACTAGATAAGTATGGGTTCTAATCTTATTCCAGCGCACTTTGTGTGTGTGTGTGTGTGTGTGTGTGTGTGTATATATGTATGTATGTATATATATATATATATATATATATATATATATATATATATATACATAACCTTGGTAGTTTAGACATATGTAGGGTTTTGCAGTGTTTTATTTATAGTGGGTGATGTGCCCCCCCCCAAGACTGACCACAACAAGGTCTGCATATATCATCAAGCATAATATGTCCTAAAATTATAGTACTAGCAGACATGAGGTGTGCAGTGTGCACCATGTATGTACTGTGATCTGTAGTATGTACCATTACATAGTTAAGTGTGCACACCTACATACAGCCAACTTGCACTGTGTGTATTCCTTGGCATGTCTTGTATGCACTGATTGCAAGTGGTGTTAGCTTCAGTGTAGCCTATGTGTTTGTGTAAATCTGTTTGATCATTTTATAACATGTTGTGGAACCATGGGATGTATGGATTGAACAGAGAGAGTACTGTAGCCTTTGACTGTCACTGGTCAGAACGACGTGGATGCATTCATTGTTGTACAGCCAGTAACAACAGGTTTGGGATGCACATCCCAGACTGGCACTGGTATACTGAATGTTGCAGTCATCACAGCTATCACTATGTGCAGTGACACCCTTGCCATTTCACTACACAGGTATATCATACCACTGTAGCAACCACACAGGTTCCAAGGTACAGCAATACACAATGTAGAGAGTACGTCCTATGGAGTCCATGTCAGCACCATACATGTGTAGTCCATCTCTGAAATGCTTTGGAGGAGATGTGTATGGCTCCATACAGGGAGGTGTCATTTCCCACTGTGTACCTCCCATGTATCCATGACAGAACTAATGCATGTGTCACGTGTGCTACACCCCATCAGTGTGATATGCATAGTATGTGCTAGTGAGACAGGTATGTAACACAGGCAGTACATCCTATATGAAACAGGCCCCCCTATGCATGTGCATGCCACACACACATTTGCTGTTACACATATCAGGTGCAGGTTACACATTGGAATATAGACCACAACAGACATAACTGTTGCTGGGCAATTGTTGGTACTGGACACAGGATATATGTAGACGTGTCATCTCCATCAAAACCCTGGTGGTACTTATTAAGGGTAGCAGACCTTCTCACAGATTAGGGATGCATGAGTATGCTGAATGCCAACATTGTCCTTGTTAGCCTGTTATACACATATGAACCTATGGAGGCATGCAGTTAAAGTGCTGTATCTTGCTGATGATGTATGTCTGCTGTGCTGACATGCCATCCTGTGCTGCTTTACTTCCACTATGTATCCATTGGTTATCCCAACGGAGTCCTGTAACAGAAACATAAACATGCCTGGGACACACCTGTCACTGTGTAACTGTTCATCCAGTTTAACAACATGCAACATAAGGACCATGCAATGTACACAAATGTATGTGGCATACATGTGGCAAATGTCAGCATACAGTATCTACAACTGGCATAGTGAACCAACAGTGCATTACACAAGTACATGTTAAGTAATATAGTCACCCTGTGCATCAGACACATAGCTTCATTTCCCTGAATCGATGTTAAGGATGACAGGGATGTGGCGCAGGTATCATTACTTGCACAGAGGATTGTGTGTGGATGCAGGAGGCCTAGGCTGGCCCAAACAGTAGACAGCATGTGTGTGTGTCAGGGAGACCATGTAATATAGACCACAAAGAGGTACTGTATGTGTATGTAGGTAACCATTTGACAGTGGTGTGTGTGTGTGCATGTACACAGTCAAGCTCAGTTCTAGCCCTACACATGTGTATGTTGGACAGCTTTGGACCAAGCATGGTAGAATTAACAGTTCACCCTCTCTAGCCCCTAACACGGGAACTGTCTCTGCAAGGAGTTGCACTGACAACTCCATGCCCAAGGTCAGAAGCAGTGCTAATACCTGATGTTGAGTGTTGTCTGCTGGGACCATGGCCCCATGGGACCACCCAGGACCATGAGCCCATGGCCTGCCATGTACTGGTGAGGGCAGCACACTCTCCTCTGTAGCGCTGGATATACTGCCACTACAGGAGCATGAGTGTGCATGGCCACATGGGCTCTCAGCAGATGGTGTTGCTGACCTTCATGCACTGATCTGATGCTCCACTCCAACCACATGTTCCAGCACAGACAATGTGTGGTCTAACACAGACATTGTCTCAGTCCACTGTCTGTCCACTGCATCAGTCAACTGATCCAGGGTGTCTCCATTTTGGTGAAGGCTGTCATGGATGTTAGACTTTATGGCATGTGTAACCCTAATCATACACCTGGTGGTCCATTCAGAACATGCTTGTGCCTCCATAACAGCCCAAAACATTGTCGGTTGACCTGGGATGTGACACCTGCAACAGGTGGTGGGTGGACAGCAGGCCTCCTACAAACACCCCTGGCAATCCACCTGCGTGGGACTTTGCCAGATCTCTGGCTATGGCCAGTGTCTTCACTCACTAAAGCCATAGTTGCCACACTTTCCTGTTCAATGTCTCCACCCTCTGACTGTCAACATCTGTGACTTCCAGGGATGGGGTATGTGTTGGCATACAGACTGTGTACAGTGACAACTGGGGAAGAAGAGTGATGTCTACCTCTGGGACAGATTGAGCCCCTGATACCCCCACCTGTGCCTCATTGTGGCCACCATCATCATCAGTGTCTGAGGAGGCAGTGACATCAAGTTGTGTAGGGGACAGACTCCAACCCCCTCAGCCACCTGCAATAAGAATGTAAAAAGCAGTACATTAATACCTGCACTATTGTGTATGAAAAGCATCCAAGACTCATAACAGTGAAGACCCAAAACTGGATTAGCTGTCAAACAACTTCCTTCTCTGCCTTTATCCACAAAGCACTACCTTGGATCACAATTCAAATTCAACTCAGAACCTTTATTACCATCACTTGAAGTAAATCAAGTCAAACAAGACTAGTAATGTTTACCTTTTACCTACTCAGTATGACACTATAATTGAAAAAAACAGCACAATAAAACCCAGTACAACTCTCTTCACAATTATATGGAAATACACATTTCATTGCCTAATGTATTTGCCTTCAACCTGTTGTATTTTAAAAGGCATTTTAGATTCCTTGCCTCATTTAAACCAGGATCTTATCTACCCTTACCTGTAACTGCCAAAGTGTATCTGTTTGTTGAACTACACACCTGTGACTGCCCCCTCTTGAAACTTTAGGTACCTCTTTCAGACTGGCATTTAAAAAATCCTATGTTGTCTACACACATAATTATGTGTGCATATGGTATTATTCTGGTTCTTAACCATACTAGACTATAGTTTTTCCTTAACAAAACAAGTGTCATACTTACCAGGGGCAGGACCATGGCCTTTGGCTATACCTGATAGACCTGTGAAAAGTTGAGGGTGGGGTAATGTTAGTACAACTGCATGTTGCAGCACAACAAGGTAATACAGCCATATATCTCACATTTATAGTAGTTACCGTGTTACTTGTATTGTTCCCAATCTGTGTATGAGTGTATACATCCCCCAAAAGAACAAACCCCAGACCCCCACATAAAAATATCTAAAGCCTGACACACTGACTGCTACAGTATTACAATGCTGATCGAAGTAAGCTTACCTGCATGCTTCTCAGCTGTAGAAACTGTGGTACCTACCTCCACGAAGTACACTGTGATGGATTCCTGGGCACTGTCAAGTGTGCCTAGGTATGCTAGGAATTCCTCAGTGGCTGAGAGTTGTTGTTCCACTGCAGAGCCTCCACCAGTGACAGCATGATCCCTGGCTATATCAGCTGCAACTCGGCATGCAGCATTAATCATACAGATTGCCTGGTGTCAAACCTGCTCATATGTTCTGCCCTGCTGGCCCATGGGATTAACATCACAGACAAGGTCTGACCACAATGCAGCCTGCTCTTCCCTATTAAGTCTCTCCCTGGCTAATAGGATGTCATGATGCTGCCTTAGTCCTTGCAAGATTATCTCATTTTCTGCATCTGAGAAGGGTAGGTGTCATCTGTAGTACATTATTCCAGAAAGACAACACAAGAGGACCACATTACAGGATCAGGTACATGTACATCCACTATGTACAGATACAACAAGGACAAAATGGCTGGCTCACACATGGTATAACCCACAGTGTGACAACACACTATGTGTGTGGATACAACTGAGATAGTACCATATCGAGGTATTCCCCGTGTGCCATGACAACTTCTGCTGTATGATCATGCACCCAACACACCAGTCCACTGTGGTGTGTCCTGTAAGGCCAACCATGCAATAATATGTCATAGAAGCTATAACGACTACTATATAGGGACAGTCCGGCAACACCAGTGTGCCACACTGACAAAACACAATGCCAACCTGATGTATTGTACATCCCCTGTTGGTGTAAATCAGCAGGGTATCACTGATGTAATTACCACAGGTCTATGACCAGCTTACCACTGTAATGCCTATCCCCAATACCTCTATCCTCCCATCTGAATCCTGTTATACACAAAAAAAGAGTTACATACCTGCTAGAGTGCAGTACTCTTCTGTTGAACTGTGTGTCTGGTATAGTTTCACAAAGGCATGCTCTGTGTGAGTAAGGTCTCATACAGATTGGTTCCCCATAGCCAGCTAGCCAGCTTTTAAACATGCTCTCCATCAGCAAGTGATTACCTCTAAACCAGCCTGTGGTTCTGAAATGCTAATTATAGCCAAAGCAGCTGAATTGTGCTATCATTAACCAATGACATGCAAGCACTGTGAAATATATAAAGCCTTCATGTAGACCTGGGCCCCTTTCTTAGCTGTTGAGATGGACACTACCAGGGTGAGGAGACTACATCATCACAGAGGGTAGGTCTGTAGCAGAAACCTTTACATAGAGCTGTGTACCACAGGCTGCAGCTGCTGCTGCAGGTAATAGACATAGGCAGAGAGTGTGAGCACTTTGAAGGACAACAAGCTGTAGGTGCATCTGTGTCAGCTGTCACCCTGTTGTAGAGGCAGAGCCAGGGTAAGGGTACCTTTATACTCCAATTAAGGCATGTGTTTAAGGTAAGGACGTTAGGCAACTGTGTCAATAACAGAGTACTAGACAACATACAGTACTGCTATACAGGTATGTAAAGTGTGTCCTGATTTGCAGGCCTGTGACTTCATTCGCTGAAAAGCTGTTATTTAATTTGCAATGCTTTGTGTGGATAAAGAGTGTATTAGTGATCCATTATTTGCTGTCTTCAGAATAATGTAATTGAAATGCAGCACAACACTGGATTTGAACCCAGGACTGTGTGTGGCAAAATGCACTTCATTCAGGTCTTTTGAAAGACTGATCTACTACGTCACTAATATATGTGCACACATACAGCCTGTAACAAACATTTTCTACCTTCATCAGTATGTGCATGGCTTTATATTGTATTTCTGTACTAGAGTCCCAGTTGAACATGTATTTTGCGATGAATACCATAGCAGGTGATTTTCGACATGTTGCTGATAAAAGGGCACATTTACCTGCCATCACAGGACTCAGTTATATTCATTATCATGTGTTTGGCTGTATAGTGATGTACTATTGCACCAGAATCCAAGGTACACTCTCATTTTTTTCCATTACTGTTTATTCCAGTTTTTGTGGTGCAGTGCTGCTCGCAGATGTGCTGAAACATGTCTAATGACTGTAATTGGCAATTACTATGTTTTGTTTAAACCACCTGTTTTAATTATGAGTTGTGTGGCATGGTGGATAAATGCAGTAAGCTGCAGGTGTGATGGGCTTGGGTTCAAAACATGGCAGAGGTGTTTATTTTGTACATGTGACTTAAAATGTTAAAAACATATATTCTTATTATAGCTCTATTTAACTGAGCTAAGCAGAGCAGCATGATGTGGCACACCATGCAGTTCTGCGTTAAAAAATATAAAAAAAAGGGGAGTAGGAAAGTGGTGAAATGGGGGCAAGCAGGGAAAAAGCATATTGAAAGGCAGGGACGGATGTGCAGGAAGGGTGTAGGAAAGAACCATAACTATTCATTTCTTGTACAGCAACAAATGTGCACTTTGACAGATTTGTACATGAGTTTGGATTCTCAAACCCCAGAGAGAAGGGTGAGGACAAAATAACTGCATTGTAAAGCCAATTAAACTGAGTTACGTGTGCCCAGTGGACATGTGTGCGAAATGGAGAGCTGTGTATGGGATGATAATTTATTTTTGGCACAGGTGCCTTTTTTTTTTAAGGTGAGAGTGGTAAGTTGGAGAAGAGCATAGGTACATGTGGGGGAGGTAAGCTGGGTAGGTGAGGATGCATTTGCAAACAGACAAGACAGCAGACAGGGATGGTGTGTGACTCGTGAGTGGGGTGAACACCTTTTGACAGGAAGGGTGTTGTGGAATCTGAGTTCCATGTGCCTCCAGATGGCAGCATTCCCTGCCCTCTCTTCCTGGACCCAGGTGTCCAGGATTCCCCTCTTTCATCTTTTTATGACATCATGGTGGTGATGACACTGCTGACCTGTGCAGGGGATACCAGTAACACTGGTGAGTTCTCTAGCCAGCCAGTCCCAGGCCTCTGCCTTGCACTCCAAGCCCTGAAAACTGCCCTGCAGCAGCCCATCCTCATGTTTTTTGACAAGGAGCCCAACCATGACCCTGGACTTCTGAATGCCCCACCACTGCACCTGAAAGCACACTCTTTCTCCAACACCGCCAGACATAATAACAGATGATTGAACTCCAATGGATTCTGCAGAAATTCCACCTAGTGCTCTTTATGTAGGCTGTTTTCTACCCTTAAACAGCGTTGAGCAACATTCAAAAAAGTGCAGCATTGCTTATCAGCACAAAAACCAGTCAAGCAGAGCTGAATAGTCCACAAGCATGTACAGTCATGGATTTAGCAAATCTGAGCACTGCAAAAACATTGGCAGCCATTACCATGTTTATGAAGTGCTTAGCAGGTTTGAGCACAGTTGTGCAGAGAGCAGCTGAGCCATATTTTAAAATGTTGTTCATAACATGTGCAACAAAAATACAGACAACTTCAGACTTCCTTGTATTCGAACACTGGACCTACTACAAATACAGTCATAGCTCTACCCATTTAGTTATGTGGATATTAAGAAATCAAGTCTACCTTCACATATCCCACTGAGCTACCTGTTAGCAGTGCTGACCACTGAGCCACATCATGCAAACACATTTAAAACACCAATAAATTAATAAATAATTACAACCAGTTTCTATTTTTAGATGCTGGGCAGGTGTATTCCATGTATTTATGTGCTCCGCTCGGCTTAGCTGAGCTCCATACTGCGCTGCAAACACCAAATTAAAAAAAACCCACATAAAATGTCATTATGCTTGCAGTATTATTTACATCTAGTTTCTATTTCTAGATGCCTGGCAAGTGTCAGCTGTCTACATGTGAGCACCGCTTGGCATTACTGCTCTCCACACCACATCATGCAAATATGCATTAAAAAAACAGACAACACTGATTCAATATCCATGTTCCTTGGCTCACCTTTGACAGTGTGCCATCATTAATATGCATGGCACACTGCCGAGAGGGGACCGTGGCTGTGCACATCAATACATTCTGTGTAGGCTCTACACAGTCCCTACATGGAGTTTATTAAATCCTGGGGAGAATGCAATTCCCTCTACTGGTCTGCTTTAGATGTGCTGGTCTGAAAGAATCCTCACACATTCTGAAATAAAATGTCTAAGCAGGGTTCTGCTGTGCCTAACAGTGACTCAACTATAAAATCAGAACTAACTCTAAATAACTTATCAGGAATAGAGAAAAAATCATAGTTTCCTTAAAAGGGGTTCTTTTTATTTGCATAAATTTTCTAACTGTACAATAATACACAGAAACCAGACCATCGGACTCTATGCTCTGTTGCTTTTACAGATGTGTGTTGGCACACACTTTATCTGCTACAATGGCCTTTTGTACTAAGAAAATAAATTTATGCTATATTTTTGAGAATTAAATTATGTTTCTTCATATGTCAGTCATGTATGCAGTTTCATTTAAGTGCTTTTTATTTAAATACTATATTGATTACTATAAAACTTGCAGTCATAATTAGACATCACTGACATTATAAAACATGTAACATCAGTTTCAGCTCATGAATTGATGATGTATCAAGTTCACTTTCTTAAGAAATTTCTAAATCTCAGACACTTTAGAGATAGAACTCAAAGTTATCAGTGGTGTTTGCATTTGAATACAGGCTTGGTCTTTTTCCATGTGATGACACAGACTCTAGGGCTAACACCTGTGGATGTTCTTTTGTCACTTGTTTTTTAGTCATCTGTATTTGAATACTTCATTTGAAATCCAACATTGACTTAGGTGTCCAGGCCAAAGACTATGTGACCTTCTCAGTCCATTTAAAACTCATCATTCATTTTTATGTACATATTTGCTCTGTCTTTTCAGCACTTTGCTGTCTGAGGTTTTCACAACAAATGTCTTTGGTCACTCACATTTTCTTAAAGCAACTACTTTAAGTTGTTTGTCATGACAACCCTGTTGCATTTTCATGTATCATCTTACTTTCATTCAGGAAGCATCCTAGCTTGTCTGTTACCAAAGAACATTTGCATTGATTGATTCTACTTCCTGTCTCTCTTCTACTGGTTTCTAGTCCCAGGACTCAGGAGGTACTGAGACCTCTCCATTTAAACAAGATGAGCTCTTCTTTGTCTCAGCCTTTGCTAAGTAGGCAAAATAGATGCATTTTTATATTCCAGTGAAGCAATGTGACATTTACGGTTACTGCTCTTCAACTAGTTCATGTTTTTGTAATTTGTAATGCTCTTTTAACTTTAGCATTTTACAATGTAGTGCTGAGATTCCCATTTCTTGGAAAACCTCTAGTAGTTACTACTAGTATACTATAAACCATCGTTTGACATGGCAATATCAGGAATTCAATGTCTTACAAATATAGCTTTCAATAAATCATATGCACTTTCTTTATAGCTGACTCTTCCTAAATGAGACCCATGCATTATCTCACTTTTTAAACTGACTTGGAACTGCTGCATTGCCTGATTTTAACAATAAGCTTGTTTATACAACTTATCTGTTATCTAAATGAAAGGTTGGCCTATCCTTCATAGCATTAGTTTTTTTTTTTTTCTGTTTCAGGTTGTTTCTATAAGTGAAAGTGATTCAGCCAATCTATTATATGCATCCGACCTTAAGAATCACTTGCCCTATGCAAATATGTTAGCAACCTGGATGGTGTCTTCTGTAATAGCTTCTTGAATATTCTTGATAATAGATCATGGTCATTTCTTTGAATATTTAAACTGAAGGAAAAAATAAAACATCATTACTGTCTTCACTGCTGGACATTTGTTTGGGTGCCAGTCCCACAGTCCCACTAGGTGTGGACATGCATGTTTCAGCCTTTTTATTGACCTCATCAGCACAGCATAAGCAGATAGTTTGGCTTTATTTTAGAAACCTGTATGTCCACAGATAATGGGATTTCACTTTATTGACCTGACTGTAACCATCAAGACTTAAAAAGTAAAAAAGTTGTGGACATTCAAAACCCATTTTGCTGTAGCACTTGATGACTTTAAGGGGTCATTTGCATATATCCTGTGGACTAAGGGGTCATTTGCATATATCCCATGGACCTCCTTTACAGGAGGTTTAAAGTATCACACAGTACAAACTTTAGCTAGTATGGGTATTTATTGCAGCTTTTACTGAATGGTTTGTCTGTGTGCCCTAGTTACCCTTTGGTTTGGATGTTAGTTGGGATATTTTGCATGCAACCTAATCTTTATGGGCATTAGCTGGGTTAGAAGACCCTGTGTTTCTGAAGTAAAGCAAAACTATCTACTTATGTTGTGCTTATGAGGTCAATAAAATGCAGAAACTTGCATGTCCATAGCTAGTGAGGTTTGGTTTTATTGGCCAAATGTAACAATGAAGACTTAAAATGTAAAAAAGGCATGGACATTCAGAAACTATTTAGCTGAAACACCTGATGTCCTTAAGGGTCATTTGCACATATCCCATGGGCCTCCATTACAGGAAGTTTAAGGTGTCACACATTGACTGCTCTAGCTTATCTGGATTTTTCTTGCAGTTTTTTACTGAATGGTTTGTCTGTGAGCTTTTCACCCTTTGGTTTAGACCATACTCATCATCACCAACCCCCTTTTTTCCCATTTTCTCCATGGGGTCGGGTTATTGTCGTGTCACCATAGTGTATAATTCAAACATAGCAGTTTGATTACTTACACTGATTTCTCTATGTATATTTCTGATGCACCTTTTGTTTCAAATTCTGTTTCACTTTGCTGCCCACTGTGCCCTTTTCTCTACGTGGTATATCTTTTAGAATATTTATTAATTTGCAAGTTGGCTTGCCCTGAGGTTTGCTAATTCGCATACCAGTTTGCCAGCCATGTAACAGCATATTTATGACTGAAGATATATTTGTGGTAGCATATTAACAAAAAACAACATAGAGATGTTTCAAATTCATATCTTCATTGAAATAATATTGCAGTCACAAGTAGGTCATGAGCCTAATTTGCTGTAAAGTATATCAATCTTCTTACTAGTTAACATATGAATGACACCGTCAACAGGGACAGCTTGATTTGATTGAGAATGCATTGCTGGACACATGGCCACTGCACAACAGGTTAGGACTGAGAAGGAATAGCTACTTAAAAAGGTGGATTTGTAAGAACGGTTACTATTCAATGCTGTTAAAATCTCTAGAAGGAGGACATAATGAAATGAAATAACAATAAAACAATATATTTAGTTTTAATGATATGAACAACAAGTCATTTGACACATCTGTCATACAATTATTATGCTGTTTCCCAAAAAAATATTCTTGTCATAATGGTGGAGGGCAAATAGTACAAAAAGAACTCTAGCTACCTTGTTCATTTCCTCTTATATAAAGTCCTTTTAATAATATCAGATCTTCCTGGATACAAAAGGCTCATCATGTGCATTTGCCTTTCATATTAACTAAGGTTTCAGTAGGGCGGCCACGGTGGTGCAGTGGTTAGCATTGCCGCCTCACAGCAAGAGGTTCTCCAGTTCGATCCCCGGCTGGGGTGCCTTCTGTGTGGAGTCTGCATGTCCTCCCTGTGGTCGCGTGGGTTTCCTCCGGGTGCTCCGGTTTCCTCCCACATCCCAAAGACATGCTGCAGGTGGATTGGACACTCTAAATTGGCCCTAGGTGTGCATGTGAGTGTGCTTTCTGTGGAAGGTTGGGCGCCGGGCTGGCAACTCGACACCGTAAAACTCCACTGCCATTCAATGTGCGGACAAGGTGATCCGCTGTGGCGACCCCTGACCGGGAAAAAGCCGAAAGAAGAAGAAGAAGAAGATTAACTAAGGTTTCAGTCATAAATGGCACTCCTAAATTTCCCAGAGTGCTTTCAGTTGGAATTATTGACATGGTGTTAATTGGACTGTTGCCTTTATAAAGCTATTATCTATTGTCCTAAGGTTCAGACTTGCTTTGGTATTATGACTTGGTTGTACACATTGGAAAAAGCTACAGTAAAATGCTATAACTAGACGTTACTAGTTAAAAAAAAATGGTAACAATAATGGAGTCTGACTTTAATCACAGTAGAGCCATGTTTTCTGCAGGGTATCTCTTACAGTTAAATTTCCACCCATCTGGTTAACAGTTTCACCACACCAAGATGTGTCTACTTTCTGATAATTTTTCATGGGGCACAGACACATGTTTTGTTAAAATCCCAACAGAGACTGCATACTGCTTTTCAACTGTCTGCTATTGTATACCTCAGTGAAATAATTTGTGTCATATCAATTTGACATGACCTCCATGAACCTATCCTTTCTCAAAAGCAAGCTTAGTAGGAAAGTAAGTGATAAATAAGAGCTTATATTCCCAAGAAATATTTAGTATAAAAAAGGCATTCTTGTTTCAGACCTGACTGGTAGAGGAGAAATGATCAGATAATAAGGGCTTGACTTTTGGACTAATATCTTTAACTAATAAGATCCTAGGCATACTAGTTAAACAGAAAGTAATATTAGTTAAAAAAAAAAAAAATACATACGTCTGTATCATTCTATCTATCTATATGGTTTCTCTCAATTTGATCGAACATTCATTTGGTCGCCAAGTAATAAGGGTGGTGCTTAATACTGAATGTACAGGGAGCCAAGCATTCAAAATGTCATGGGGCTGTTTTGCTGTGAAAGGTAAATAGGGGAAGGAGGGGGCAAGAGAGAGAGAGAGAGTGTGTGTGTGTGTCAGTGGGTAAGGTCGGAAATAGGGGATAGGTTTTGCATGTTTTGTGTGCGAGTCTGTGTATTTTAGGGTTAGTATCAGGTTTAGTTAATGGGGTAGGTATAGCACTGTTAGTGTGTGTTTGTGTATATTTGTGTGTCTTTAGTAGTGGCAGTGTTACAGGAAGGTTTTTAGTAAGTTAAGGTGTGGAGTCAGGACTTGGGAAAGGAGCAGCCTTTGGGATAGAGTATGCCCCTTCTCCCACCCTAACCCTACAACTTCATTTAATAACAATCTTTCCATAACCCTACTGCTATTCAGGTGAATCTGAGGCTAGTGTTATGGGGTATATAGTGAAGACCACAAGGGGAAGTACTTCTCCTTTCTTGATTTTTTTTTGTGTTCGATATTTAAGGTGTTTGGTCTTTTGTATGTTCAAACATTTTATTGTCATTTTTTAACCAAACATTAAGAACATTTGATCATATAGAGGACAGTTATATATTTATATTCATATCTATATTTATATCTATAATTATAGTTAGTATTTCCAAACCATGCACATATAACCCACCAACACTTAATTCACAATCCAATCAAAAAACAGACTGCTGCCTATATATATATATATATATATATATATATATATATATATATATAGATAGCTATATCTCTGTGTGTGTGTGTGTGTGTATGTATATATATATATATATATATATATATATGTATATATATATATTATAATATATATTTATTTTATTTATATATATATATATATATATATATATCATAACATTGAAGTTGCAAAACCTCGAATGTTATATCGAACCCAAAACTTTGAAGACTGACAACAGCGAAGACGCGGAACATCAAGCTCTTTCCCAGGGAAAGAATTTGGTGGGCCATTTCCGCAGCTTCGCTATTTCCTCCACTGTGATGCGATCTTGGAATTGGTATATTTAAGCAGGGGGTGTGTAGGGGAGCACAGCCCCCCACATTGAGGGGGGTGTGGGGGCAAAGCCCCCACAGACATAATTTGTAGTGTTTGTGTGTTTTGTGCTGGAACAGCAATTTTTTTCCCAGGGAAATCGGCTTTCTGAGTTTTGAGTTTTCGCGGTTAACAGTTTGATGTTCTTGTATACGATGTTGTCACATTTCAATCTTGTGATATAAACCCTATATATATATATATATATATATATATATATATATATATATATATATATATATATATATATATAGATATAGATATATATATATATATATATATATATATATATATATATATATATATATATATATATAGATAGATATATATATATATATAGATATATATATATATATATATATATATATATATATATATATATATATATATATATATAGATATATATATATATATATATATATATATATATATATATATATATATATATATATATATATATATATATATATATATATATATATATATATATAGATATATATATATATATATATATATATATATATATATATATATATATATATATATATATATATATATATATATATATATATATATATATATATATATATATATATATATAAAAAATTAACCTAACTTACCCACATAATGAAAAATTTCTATGGCTAAATAAAATATGAAAAGAATTCCATTCACCAAGAAGCTACATTGGTGTATTCCTTGTCTAAATCAGTACATAGGAAGCTTCTTAATTACATGCATGTGTGGATTACCTGACATGACTTAGGGAATATAAGTAGACTAGACAGAGGAGCTTCCATTTTGGCATGCATTAGACAAGCAGTCTGACATGGGAACATGATTCAGAGTTCATGTTTTCACATGTACTCTCCAAATCTCATTAAGTGTGTGTAAGGGGATCGAAGTAATCGTTAAGTCTAAATATAAATAATTTCAGCAGTCACAAGAAAAGGAAACAACTTTTCTGAAAGCAATTTCAGTGACCCATCTGACGCAGTAGGACAAATGTCTCATAACTCATGTAGAAAAAGATGATAGTACTGGAAAGTGTGCTGCTATGAAAAGCTCTGACGTTAAAAATGAATGCAGTTAAAGCCTGTGCTGCAGATGCCAAGGGAGTTCTTGGGAGATTTATTGACATTTCAACTAAAACAGTACTGCATCTTGTTGCATTGCTATTATTTCATCTGTTTTAGCTTTCCATGGCTGAAATTCTCCAAATTTCTAGGAAGAACTTCAGGAAATCTCATATTACTCACCTGCCACACCAGAAATTCAGATGCAATTTACAGTCACTTCCCTACTCTGAATTATTACACTTTTTTTCAAATATGCAGTTCAGGCTCCTAAGGAAGGAATGCAGAGCTTTTATGGGGCACTTTTCTTTATATATATACTTTCTTTTCTACTAGTGTTTAGGCAGGTATAGACAAATAAAGCCAGACATCCTGCTTCTTTTGTGATTGGATAGTAGAGAAAAAGGTCAGTAGATTTGTTGAAAGTCAGGTATTATATAGTATCGCATAAATGTGGGCATTCAAGAATCAGAACAAATCCCCCAGATTCAGTAATCTTCCATGCAGGACTAGCTTAGTCCTGCATGGAAGCGACCGTTTAGGAGCAGCATGGCAGCAAGCTATGCATATTAATGAAGGGGCGCTGCTTGAGCTCATAAATGGACACGGAGCGTGGACGAGTGCAGGGGGTGTGTCTGAGAGCAGAGCTCTCACAATATACATGCCC
>NC_056747.1:701913488-701995988 GCF_019279795.1 Protopterus annectens
AGAGCATGTGTATAAGGCATGGTATGTCCTTTGTGGGTTACATTTGCTGGCTCTACAGTTGTTGCAGATGTCCAGTGGGGAACATAGTGAAGAAGCACTTTATGCAATTATTTGCCTATTGTAGGGATGGGTCAGGGTGCCATGCCCTCTGTAGTCCACTGCAATCACACCATGGTCACTATCTGTGGCCAATATGCAGGGAACTACCAACATAGTGGTTGTTGCCTTGCCAAGTGTGTTTGTGTGTGAGACATGGGCTGAGAGTGTTCTCTGGGTAATACAAGGGTTGCGTATATTGTTCGCCAGGCCTTGCTGTCACATGTAGGGGTATGGATTGTCGACCCCAGCCTCTCTCCTGTTTGACATCTGTTATCCTTGTAAGGTGGACATTGTGACATATAATAGGCCCACAATATAAGAAATTTGCAAAACCCGCTCCACAATGAGTCCAGCTGTTACACACGTACAGTGACCTCCACACAGGATAAGAATGACAAACACACACACAGCAAGTCTCACAGTTGCCATGTGTGGGATTAGAACTCCTTCTTAACTAGTATATCACACTACAGCATTACCCAGTTATAGCACACACCATGTAGGTTACTAAGTTACTCCTTCCCCAAAGGTTTATTTCAAAGTGAATGACATCAGCAGGCTTGCCAAAGTAGGGCAATGGAGGTTGTACTGACTGTGAATGGCCTCAAAAGCATTGCTTCCCTACGCAGACAAACACATAAACGTTTACACTTGCCATGTCTGTGAATAGAACTCCTACTCAATTGGTATATCACACTACAGCATTACACAGTAATAGGATGCACAATGGGGATTACTGAGCTACTCTTTCCCCAAAGGTGTATTTCAAAGTGAATGACATCAGCAGGCTTGCCATAGTAGGGCAATGGAGGTTGTAGTGCTGTGAATGGCCTCAAAAGCATTGCACTCTACACAGGCAAACAAACACACACAAGCATTTACACTTTCCATATCTGGGAATAGAACTCCTACCTAACTAGTATGTCACACTACAGCATTACACAGTCATCGGACGTGCCACAGAGATTACTGGGCTACTCCTTCCTCAAAGGTGTATTTCAAAGTGATTGACATCAGCAACTTTGCCAAGGTTGGGCAATGGAAAGTGTAGTTCATAGATTCATAGGTTGATGCTAGGCTATCGGTCCTAGGGCCTATACATGCCTAGACATGACAATTCCCTGGCTATGTCTTCCCACAATGCTTACTTCCCTGGACCCCTGTCTAGCAGGGCTGCTGACATGATCTAGCAGGGCTGCTGACATGATCCCGGGGTCAATTTCCTATCTCCCATCCAATCATCCAGGCTCCTTTTGAAGATGGCCAAAGAGGCACTCTGCTTGACATGTATGGGAAGTCTGTTCCAGAGTCTGCGGAGTCTCTGGGTCAGGAACACATCCCTCCAGCATGTATTGTTCATTGTGATGACAAGATTTGGATCAGTGGAGCATGTGGCTGTGAGGGTTTGGAATTCTTTAAGTGTAGCATGTCCAACAGCTGTGGGTTTGACATGGCATGGTATGTTCATAGGTTCATAGGTTGGTACTAGGCTATCAGCCCTAGGGCCTATACAAGCCTAGCCATAACAATTCCCTGGCTATTTCTTCCCACATTATTATGTTAAGCAGAGATCACCTCTGAGAACACAATACGTGACAGAGTATAGCTGGATGATTTTTAGTCAGCCAGCATAGGGCATCTGGTTTAGGCCTGTGATTCATTTCATGAGGTATGTCTGCAGCCTCTCTAGTTGTTGCAGATGTCTTGTGAGGTACATACATAATGGGCCATTGTAGTCTGTACTGAGTCTACTGAGAGATGACTACAGTGGGACAATGGCCTCCTTTTCCTGGATGTAAAGCCCTTAGTGGGAGGTGTGCCACATAGGTGGGTTTCCTAATTGTTGTGGCGATGTGGTTATCAAAGGTGAGACCACTGTCCACCTGTGTCCCTAAGTCTGTTATCACACTTTAGGTGTGTAGCGTACTGCCACCTATGTGGTACTTCATAGGTACATGTCCCTTCCCAAAGGGGATAACTATATATTTCTTGGCATTGATCTTGAGACCATGGCTCAGGCACCAAGCATGTCTTTCTGTAAGGCCCTTCTGTAGAATATCCACATCATGTGGGGATTCAATTTTGGCTCCCAGTGGGCAGTCATCTGAGACCTTTATTTGCCAGAGTACCTTTCTGCTGGTCTGTACTTCAGAGCATTAGATGCCAAACAAGGGCGGTGCCAGGACTGAATCTAAGGTAGTCCAACTGTCACTTGCCTGGGGTCCCCTACATTTACAGTGTGGGTTCTGTCAGTACAGCAGTTGGCAACCCATTGGGTGACATAGGGATTAATGGCCAGCTTGATATATTTATCTATGATTCCAGACTGGGGGATGGTGTCAAAGGCCTTGGTGAGGTCCAGATAGGCTGTGTGAACCACCTTATCCTTGTCCGCAGCTCTGGAGATGGATTCACAGTTGACATTCAGGTTTTGGTGACATGGTCGGCCCTTCACAAATCCAAACTGGTTAGGATCCAGTGTTTACCGGTTGCTAATATCTTTGTTTTAATTTCCATTATAATACATTCCATGGCCTTGCAGATCAGGCACATCATACTACTGGGTCTGTAGTTCCCAGGATCCAAAGTGGATCCCCCCTTGTGGACTGGGATAACTGTAGTTGTGCACCACACAGTGGGCTTGAAGCCTGAGGTGTGGCTATGATTAGACATGGCACATAGTTGAGGTGCCAGTTCAGTTTGTAGTTCATGTAGTACACAGTCTGAGATGTTGACTGGTCCCATGACTGCTGTTGTCATAGCTCTGGAAAGTGTGGTTTTTACCTATGTGGCCGTTATTAGCAGAATCTGTCCATCTTTCCATGTTGAGATGGGCCCTTTGGGGTTGGGGGTGCAGGTGGCACTGAATCGATCTGCCAAGATATTGGCAATATCCTTGGGAGCAGTCTATTTAATGCCATCCTGTTGTAGCTCCGAGCAGTTCTGAGAATTGACATTTAGATTCCTCAAATAGGTATGGAACAGCTTGCAGTTGTCTTTGACATCTTTGGCTATATTATGTTTGTAACTAGCTTTGGTGGATGTTATGAGGGATCTCCATTTGCTACTGTAGCTGGTAAGGGAGTATTTTGCATCCTGGAAATTCCTCTGTTTCTGCAACAGTTTCCTCCTTTTGTTGTACAGTATGTTTATGGCAGGGGGCCACCACATTGCCTTCCTTTTCTTAGTGGGGAGTGTCTTGGTTCTATATTGGAAAGCACAATTCATGAACGAGTGGATGTGCTCGTACAGTGCCTTCATGTATGATTCAGTATTCATCCTTTCAGTTCCCATTTGCATGGGTGCCATGACGTTAGTCACGTCTGACATGTGTAGCATGACATTGGCTTTGGAGATGTGTGCTACGGAGGCTTCCTTGCTGGGGTGTTGGGGCGGGATGGTAAGGGTGATTAGCTCATGGGCAGACCTGACCACTGATGGGGTAATCATAGGTGTGGAGCATTGATTTGCCATGCTGGTAATGGCCAGGTCTAGGATATTTGAGCCCCTGGTGGAACTATGGGTTACTTGATCCAGGGCATTGGGAATTATGACTTCCAAAAACCATTGAGCACATGTGTTGGTACACAAGTAGTTTTCCCAGTTAATAGCAGGGAAGTTAAGTCACCCAGTACTAGGGTGGTTGCTTGTATCATAATATTTCACAGTATGTTTCAAGAGCTGTAGTGGTATCATGGGGCATGGTGGGGGATCTGTAGCAAGCTATACAATTTGTAATGCAGTCTAACCTACTGTTAGTTGCACCGGGGGTATTTCAGACACATTCTGATGGGCAAGTAGCCTGGTGGTGTGAATATCCTCTGTAAATATGGACACTCCTCCACCTTTATTGTTTTGGTCCTGGTTTGTTGACCAACAGGCGTGGTGAGAGCTGTACCTGGTATTGCAGGGGTGATCTCTGGAGCCTTGGATCAGGTCTCTGTTATTGCACAGTTATCGATATTCTCCACTTTTAGGTGTGTGTAGTGACTGTGAATGGCCAAAATAATATTGATCCCTACACACACACACACACACACACACACACAGAGTTTCACTGTTGCCATGTTTGGGAATAGAACCCCTACCTAACTAGTATATCACACTACAGTAGTGTGCAGTTATAACATGCACCACAAAGCTTAGAGGGCTACATTTTCCCCAAAGTTGTATTTCAAAGTGAATGACATCAGCAGCCCTGCCAAAGTAGGGCACTAGATGTTGTAGTGACTGTGAATGGCCTCAAAAACATTGTTCTCTACACAGACAAACAAACACACAAAATGTTACACTTGCCATGTCTGGAATAGAACTCCTACCCAACTAGTATATCATATTACAGCATTATGCAGTTATAGAACACACCATGGAGATTACTGGGCTGTTTTATTCCCCAAAGGTGTATTTCAAAGTGAATGACATCAGCAGGCTTGCTAAAGTAGGGCAATGGAAGTTGTAGTGACAGTGAATGGCCTCAAAAGCATTGATCCCTACACAGACAAAAAAACAAAGCTTTACAATTCTCATGTCTCAGATTAGAACTCTTAACTAACTAATATATCATACTACAGCATTACACAGTTCTAGCACACACCACAGAGATTACTGGGCTACTTCTTCCCCAAAGGTATATTTCAAAGTGGATGACATCAGCAGCCCTGCCAAAGTAGGGCATTTGAAATTGTAATGAGTGTGACTGGCCTAAAAAGCATTGATCCCAACACAGACAAACACACACACAGTTGCCATGTATGGAATTAGAATTCCTACCAAACTAGTACCCCACACTACAGCATTACACAGTTATAGGACACGCCACAATTTACTGGACTACTACTTCCCCAAAGGTGTATTTCAAAGTGGATGACATCAGCAGCCCTGCCAAAGTAGGGTATTTGAAATTGTAATGAGTGTGACTGGCTTAAAAAGCATCAATCCCTACACAGGCAAACACACACACAGCTGCCCCATCTGGGGTTAGAACTCCTACCTAACTAGTACATCACACTACAGCATTATGCAGTTATAGGATGCACCACAGAGATTACTGGGCTACTACTTCCCCAAAGGTGTATTTCAAGGTGAAGACATCAGCAGGCTTGCCATAGTAGGGCAATGGGGAGTGCAGCGTGTGTGCATGGGCCATAACCCATTCATCTAGAATCAGACTCACAACACTCAGGCACACACATGTTTATATTCCACAGGTACATGTGTACAACTGCTAGATGACTACTGACTTAGTCATGTTACGCAGTTAGCACAAGCACCACAGACACTATAGTGCTGAGGGATACCAGAGGCAAATGTCTATGGTGATTGATGTTTGCACATCATGTGGTTTTAGCCAATTGGATGTGTGCTGGGTGGGATAGGCCTCATGATGGAAGGCTCTTTGTCACTGTCACTCTCTTCAACACATCTCTGTATGTGTACTTTTGGCATATTATAGTGTGTACTGTTGTCCTTGGATATATATATGTGTGTGTATTCCTATCCAATGTGTGTGCAAAGCATGACTGGTACATACTAAGTAGTGTATGCACTAACATCTGCGACTATGGTCCACTGTTGTTGCCAGACATGGGCTTCAAATAAGTGTGGGATCATGCCCAGTGCGACCTTCTGTATTGAATGTGTGAATCCATTCCAAGTAGATTGTACTCCACTGCAGACTTTTGTGTTCTACACCTACAACTAGCAACCTGTTTCTGTGGGATATCTGTAGATAGGTTGAAAATATGGGGTCAAAATGGTCAAAGGATAGTGGGTTACTGTAGGTAATTGTGTCTGTGCTGCTTTTGCTACATGGTCTTGGTGTTAGCAGGGATATTCAGACATGTGTACTGTTATGCTCTGTGATGTTTTATGTCATCAAGTACTGTCAGGTATACATATTTGCTTGCAGTGATGTCCTGGGGAACACAAGGTGAATGCAGATGTGTCCAGTATTGTAGTCAGCATCCTACATATTCTTGCACAATCATGCCATTCTGGAAGGGAAACTGCAGACACTTGCTGCTGGGTCTGTGTAAATGGTTCAGCACCTTGGTACAGTGGTGGCTGAGGATCCTATGCTTGTACATCCATCGATGTGGCAGTATGGCCATACCTCACAGCTGTACAGATTCACACAGGTTACCCAGAGGCAGGGATCATAATTCTGGACATTACCCCTTCACATTGTGGTTTATGAGCAGGTTTGTAGCCACCCATTCTTGTGTTTGCAGCCAGGGATAGTATGTGCACACGGCTAGGTTTCAGACTTCACACAATCCATGCTGCTACCCCCCCCCCCCCATTATTCTATCCTCTTCCAAACATTATGCAAACATTATCTGATATGTTTCCTATAGTTATCACCTCATCCCAGCAGTAATTTGGTCATGGTCCACAGTTCATGCAAAAGGACATGGTGGACATGTTACTGAGATTTGTCCACATGGCCTTGCATTTGGATTCTTTGGACTGTTATGTTGTTATATGGGAGTCCATGACATAATATACATTGGCAGTACAGGTGAGACACAGGCCTTTGGCAGAGGACTGTAGGCCATTTGGTAGTGATGCAGGCCAGCTCTAACAGGCCATTGCATTCTGGCACTCCTAAAGTCCCAGACTGCAATACACTATATTCCCCTGGGGTGACAGGGTAGGTGTGCAAGGTGTTTATGCCAATGCTTTCTGCCTTTATTGATCCAGTGGTGTGGATGCTGGCAGAGTGCTGCTTACAGCTAGGGACACACCTGCACAGGACATCTGTTCTGCATGCTGCATTCTTTAGCTATTGTCATATAGAGGTCCAACAGCAGGGATAAGACCGGAGAGGTACCTGTGGCTGGTGGTGGGTTGAGCTGGGTGCATGTGTGCTATGGACACTACTTGCATCTGACTCACAGATGTGCATGGGGAATTCCACTTATGGTGGCTTGTGCAGGGACATCAGCTGTTTCTAAATACTTCATACCTATGACCATTGTGGTCTGCCAGTGTTTGGCCAGACAACATCGGTATTCCCTACTAGAAGCCCAATTTTATTTATTTATTTATTTTACATTTGTTGACCAGGATAATCCGACTGGATGCATGTCCATTTTCACCGGAGGCCTGGGGAGAAAAGCTCCAAGGGAAAGCAGATACAGCATTACATAATACCAGCATTACATATTACAAACAGACTATTTACAGAGATTACATAAGTAAACAAGTTCCACAGGTTAGAGTTAATCCTGAGCGCGAGTCAGGATTAAATTAAACTACACAGTAAACTGGTTAACAGATTTTTACAAATTCTAGAGAGAGTTCGCTAGGCTTGATACATTGACATAGCCAGTTAAGTGACAAATGTTGTTTGAGTCTAGTTTTAAATTGACCTAAGGTGGAAAGTAAAGTAATATCAGCTGGAAGAGAGTTTCAGGATCTATTTACAGAGTTTGCAAAGAGAGAGTCACAGGCTGTGTTATTAATTTTGCTAGTCTGAATTAGTAGTTTGTTAGAGGATCGAAGTGGTCTAGGATTGTTATAGGGGGTGATAATATTTTTAATTGCAGGAGTATTGTCTGGATTATAGAGGATTTTGAGGGCCATAATCAGTTGGTTATACTGGATTAGGCTGGGTAGTTCAAGCCACCCAAGCTGATTTAGATTGATGCAATGATGTGTCCTAAAAGATAGCCCAGTGGCAAACCTGGCAATGTGGTTGTAGCAAATTGAGAGTTTGTCAAGGACAGTCTCGTTTAAATTCGAGAGTAGAGGGGATGCATAAAGAAGGGTTGAAAGAAGGTGAGAGTGAGCTATGGCAATTTTAGATGGAGGGGTTAGGAAGGCTTTTATTCTGTAAAGTGACCCTAGTTTTTTTATGGATGGTTTTGATAGTTTGGTTAACATGTAGGTCGAATTTTAGATTATTGTCTATGATGACACCTAATAGTTTTGTAGAGGGGTCAGGGGAGATTATTGTGCCATCATTTGAATTTATGGTAAAGGTGAAAGCGGTAGACCTACGTGTTGGTGAAAATAACAGCATTTTATTTTTTTTGGGATTTAGGATCAGATGACGTTCAGAAAGCCAGTTTTCTATTGTATTAAAGGTGGTCTGGATAGCTGACCATAACTCTATTGGATATGTGGCTGAGCAAATCAGAGTATAGAGTCATCAGCATATTGGATACAGCTGACTTTTGGGATGACAGTATAAAGGTCGTTAATGAAGATGGTGAACAGCAAGGGCCCTAGTATAGAGCCTTGTGGTACTCCAAGGGTGTTGGGTAGAAGGTTAAAGAGTTTGTTCTGCCAGAGCACAGCTTGCTGTCGACTATTCAGGTAGGATTGAAACCATTGAAGGGCTCTAGTATCTAGACAGAATGTTTGCAGGGTGTGGATTAAAAGTTGGTAATCAACCATATCAAATGCCTTGGAAAGATCCAAGAAGAGGGCTGAGGATATATAATTATTGTTGCGATTATGGTTTATGGTGTTGTTAAAGGCGAAGAGGGCTGAAGTAGTGCTGTGATGAGGAAGGAAGCCATGCTGAGTGTCTGCCATAAGGTGATTCTGGATTAGGTGGTGCATGAGTTGTCTATGAATACATTTTTCCATAATCTTTGCAAGTGGAGAGAGTATAGCTATTGGCCTATAATTGGAGAATTCAGTAGAGCTGCCTCCTTTGTAAAGTGAGATTACATAGGATATTTTCCAGATGGTGGGAATTTTAGCTTCTACTATGGTTCGATTGACTAGTATTGAGATGGGATACGCAATAGCATCAGCTGATTTTTGTAGGTACTCGGCAGGGAGTTGATCGGCCGAAAGTTTAGTGGGTTTTATTTATTTTTTTTTTTTGATGTGCTGCTAACCTGTATGTACAATTCCAAGGGTGTGTCCATTTGACAGTTACATATTATACCCTGTCTGTCTGGGGTACTTCCCCCTGTTGTACTGCTTGTATGTCTGGGCCCACATTCATGCCATGTCCATCTTTCAGATGGTGACACATATTACTTCCAAACATTTACTATGGCTTACTGCTGGAATGTGTTTTGCTGGGAAACATTGTTTTTGGCACTGCAGTTATGAGAACTTGGCCCTGTCATTGGCAGTACTGGCCAATGGCCACCAGAACAAACCTCACCATGAATACATACTGACCACTCACACAATAGAAAACACACACAGCCCTGCATAGTGTACACATGCTACAATGTATCCTGCTACCTTGGCTAGATCAGGTAATCTGTGCTCCACTGTTATTATACCTACACATCCATGTTACTACATTTCTACATAGGATTGAGGGGGGGCTCACCTGACTGTTACTACATTTCTAGATAGGATTGGGGGACACACCTGACCGTTACTACATTTCTACATAGGATTGGTGGTGGGGGCACCTGACACTTGTAGATATTTGCTATGACTGTACTGGTATTTCAGGTACTCCATTTCATTCTGTATTCTGACCTATCATGCTGACTAGAGGCATATCCATGTACTACAGGTCTTAGGTTTGATTGACCTACATTTCAGTTTCTGACTTCTTACCCTTCAGAATTAACATCCCACTGCCTGACCTGTTGTAGTCTGTCTGTGTAGGTCTGGGGGGGATGTTTTCCATAGCCATTAATCAGAGGCCTTAGCAAAGCCTTTGTTTGTGTTTGTCTGCACCTGTCCTGCTGGCTGAGACTGTTGTTGGGTATGTGAGCTTCCCTGACTGGCATGTATGTGTCCTATGGGCACACGTGGCCCAGCGCATTTCCTGCAGTGAGTTTTGTCACCTTGTCTAGTACTGGTTACTATGGTGACACCAGTATTTGTTACAGATCTCATGCTGCCACTGTAGGTGTCTACTATCTGCTGGCATCCCATTCAGCCACCAGATTCCCTTGCATGCTCACATCCATACCACAGATACAAGTAACAACACATACTACTCCATTCAGCAATTGACAGGAAAAGTGACTTACCTTGCGGCTATGCCAGTATTGAGGATGGTGCTGGAGGGAAGACTATGTTGGAAGCACATAGTACACTCTCTATACATGGTTAAGCACAGGTAGTGTCATGTTTGGCATTCCTTTTACTGTATGTGAGAGTCAGAGAGAGGTGTCATTCCCTGGGTTCCTACTGTGTCAGTGTATGTGCTATGTGTTGCCTCTTTGCCGTGGCCTGGGCATACTGGGCACACCTCCTTCTGCCTACTGGGGCAAGCTCAGGTTGTTCATCCTCTGAGTCACTGTGTGCCTGTGCAGGCCTTGGCAATGGTGGGGGGGCTGTGTGGCCCTGCCCTGTGCTGTTCCTGCTGCAGCTGTTTCCGGAGGATCATATTATGTAACACGGCACATACGATGATGATTTGGATACATGTACCTGGTGAGTACTGCAAGGCACCACCGGATGTGTCCAGGCACCGGACCCGGGACATGAGCATCCCAAATACATGCTCTATTATGATTCTGGTCTGTGCGTGTGCCTCATTATGGAGTTCTTGTTCAGGTGTGTATGCATTTCTGATGGTTGTCATCAGCCATGGCTCTAATGCGTAACCAGCATCCCCCACTAGGTGGCCATAAGGGATGTCCCCATTGGCAAATCTCTGGTACAGCTGTGTCAGATGCCAGATGTGGGAGTCATGATAGTTCCAGGGCAGCCAGCACACAAATTCATTATAATGCCCTGGGCATCACACACGACCTGGCAGTTGATGGAGGGAAAGCCCTTGTGGTTGATGTAGACCCTACCATGCTCACCGGGTGGTGCTTTGATGTGCATGTCCTTGCAGTCTATAGCATCCACTACCTCAGGGTATTCTGCTATTATGTGGAAGAGACACATATTGCTGGCCAATGCCTTACGGCTGTAGGGGAAATATACGTGCTCACCGGCATGTGCTGACATGGCATCCAGGAACTGGTGGAGCACCCTGGATGCTGCTGCCTGTGAGATCCCCATGACATCCCCAGTTGGCCTTTGGAAGGTACCTGTGGCTAGTATTCTTAGGTCTACACATACCTTGGTATCCACTGGGATGGGTTCCCTTCTGTTAGTTCTGTGTGTCAGGTGTGGCTGGCACAGCACAACAATTTGCTGTAGGAGGTCCCTGTCCACCCTATAGTTCTCCACTATCTCCAGCTCATGTAGCTCTGGTAGGTTACCCTGGGTCTGTACACTCTTCTCCGTCTCCTCACTGTGGGTTGATCGGCAGCATTCACATCCTCACCACCCTCAGTCTCTTGCACTTGTTGTTCTATCTTGCCTGCTGCAGCCCCTATAATTTTGTAGTTTTGTTTGTTAAAAGTTCCCCGCTTGTATACACTGGTGGTGTAGAGTGTGGGAAAAACCAGAGGGGAAGGTGTTTGCATAGTTTATAGTAGTGTTCTGGGCTGGGCTGGTCTGCTGCCTGTGTAATTGGCTGATTCTGATACATTTCACCTGCCAGCTATGCTAGCTCACCTTGATTACCTTCCTACTGCTGTTTTCCCTTCATATTGTCTTCCTGTTTAAGCCCGGGGGTGCACCGCGCAAACACAGTGCTCAGATGTGCAGGGAGCTGCTATTTCCTGGTTTACGTTTTTTTCCTTTAAAACATGATGTGTGGTGTACACACCCATTTAGGTAATCTAAAGAGTGCTAGGGAGCCTCAGACACACCACCTTGTTTAGCTCTGCTAAGCTTAGGGCAAACCTGAGCCACAGGGCTCCAATAAGCTTACAGTATGCCTGACATACACCCCTCTATGATGTCAGCTGGCTCTTAGGCTTGCACCATGGTCTTCCTGCACTGACACGGTTGGGTGCAGGCTAGCCATGAGGGGGGGATCTTGGATTCAGTATCATTCCCCTCATTTGCAAGGGATTGCCTGCTAATGCCTAGTTACAAGTCCCATACTGAGCATTCCCTCTTAGCAACCACTATTCACTGACCATGTTGTCTTCTACCTGCCATTGAGTATAATGGCAAAATTGTGATTTTGGATAGAATGCTTATTTCAAGTTTTTTTTTTTTTTAAATTTTCATCCCGATCCTGTTTGCACGCCGCTGCCCTATGCTTAAACAGTCGAAATCGGCTATGAAAAAAAAAAATTGTTTTTCTTTTGCAACTGTTCCATGCCAATGGCCATATATTTGGCCATTGACATGGTTTCCACGTTATATACACCCTTTATTTAGAGCTGTCATGGCTCCATTTTATAGTTTGTAGAAATGTACTCGGTTACTAACCGAGTACATTACTGCAGGCTACACTAGTCCTGCACTTCCGGCTGCCAGCTTCCTGGATCACAAATTCACCTCATTTGCATGGTTTTCACCTGCAAATGGGGTAATTTGCATACACGAGCTGTGTCCATGCAGGAATAGGGCAGGAGCGCTCGTGCACATCCCGGGAGCTTATTCCTGGATCACACAGTGGCCATATTGCCTCCAGCAGCTCCTGCACTATTCCTGCACACCGTGCAGAACTTGCTGAATCCTGGGGAATGTCTTTTTAATTTTTATCTAGAAGATAGATCCAGGAGATTTGTTAATCAGTGAATGGTACCTCTTTGAAAGTAGTCTTCCAGATCAAAGCTTCCCATATTCATAAGTCTCAGAATCTTTTAAGATGAATAGTTGTGCGAGTCTTTTTTTCACTCGCAGAGTGTTTCTTTTTCTTGCTTATTATGCTACAGTGGAACAACTCTACATATGTAAAGAGTGTGGTGGCAATGGTTCTTAAATGGGGTTATTGAGGGCTTGTTACCCATAAAAATTTTTGTTTCTGATGCTACCTGTAATTTTAGTGAGTAGATATTTCAATGAGTTTGACTTTTCTAGCTTGATATAAGTTATACATCAACAAATTGTAGTTGATCCCCAGTGAATAGTTTTGATTCAGGCATAAAGTATATCATAAATTGTTTCATATCTTCTTATTAATACTTATAAAATATAAATAGCACACACAATAAGAAATAGGTAACACTCGTTCATTTATTCTTTCATTCACTGATTCACTCAGTCATACTCTGATGCTATTATTTTTCTTTGTGGGTGGAGCAATAGTATTTCCCAGCAATCAGGAGCTAGGCAGAGAACTAATGCTGGATGATATGCCAGTCTATTGCAGGATACATGCAAAGGCTCACTCATAAACTGCATACATATATGAGTAATATGCAGGATCATCAGTTCACCTAATGGCATCACTGAGATGAAGAGAAAAAAGGGGTCACCTGTCAAAAACCCATATGGACACAGGGCATGCAGACTCTGCATAGAAGTCACTATGACAGGGAACCAAATTAAAGAAATAATACCCATGAGGTGGTGATATAAATGGCTGTAGCAAGACATATTGCATGGAACTATAATATCATATTTCAGTTTATTACTGAGTGAATACAGCATGTTTTTAACAATGATTCAGACTAGGTACATTGCCAACCATTATCTTACATTCTGCAAGAAAAAGAATAACCAAACATTTCTGCAAATTACAAGTCTACTTTTAGGTGACTTATAAATAGCTTGTGAATTATTACAGGGGCTAGAAGCTAGTCTTGGCTTTATTGAAACTGCTTCTGGAACAGATTGATGTGTATACCTAACATGTTGGTATTTATACTAAACATAGTTTACTTTTTGTTTTACTCTTGTTTAATTGCAATGCTATTTTATTGTTTGTGTGTGTGTGCATGTGTGTGCATGTGGGTGTGTGTGTGTATGTGTGTGAGTTTAACCTATGGGAGGTCAGTAGATGTTGTCCTATTGGCTCCTGATGAAGAGTAAGTCAAAAGCAATAGGATACGGGATGAAAAGATGTCTAGGACAGTTGGGGGTAGACAGCTGATGCAAACCACTTTTAGTTCACAGAGGTAGCTACAATACACAAATCCTGATACTGTGCCCTCTATGAGCCTGTTCAAGTTTAACTTTGCGATCAGTGATTGATTCACCGACCCCCCTCTGCCTCATAGCCAGGCAGAGGTCCTTTATTCTGGATAGATGCAGTGAGCTTTAGAAAAAAAAATGTGAAATATCTCCCATAAGAGCTTCTTGTCCTTTTTGGCTAAGAAAGTGCTGGCAACAGGATGAAGTTTTTTATAAAGCACCGCATTCAGAACCATACAACCAACAGATGGCTTAGGAGGAACTTTTGTTGGCTTTAATTCTTGTATTATCTTTGCTTTTTTTTTTTTTTTAAGAAACAGACTATATATTGTTTAACATAGTAAGAGTAGCAGCAGACTGGCTGTGTGAGTAAATGTTTCTTGAGATGATCATAATGCCAGACCAGACAAAAAAATCAATGAAATGAATCTATGTACTTGTGCACCTCTCGGGCTGAAGTAATCACTGGCCTCGTCATGAATCTTTGTACTTGTGCACCTCTCGGGCTGAAGTAATCACTGGCCTCATCATGAATCTATGTACTTGTGCACCTCTCGGGCTGAAGTAATCACTGGCCTTGTCATGAATCTATGTACTTGTGCACCTCTTGGGCTGAAGTAATCACTGGCCTCGTCATGAATCTATGTACTTGTGCACCTCTTGGGCTGAAGTAATCACTGGCCTCGTCATGAATCTATGTACTTGTGCACCTCTTGGGCTGAAGTAATCACTGGCCTCATCATGAATCTATGTACTTGTGCACCTCTTGGGCTGAAGTAATCACTGGCCTCGTCATGAATCTATGTACTTGTGCACCTCTTGGGCTGAAGTAATCACTGGCCTCGTCATGAATCTATGTACTTGTGCACCTCTTGGGCTGAAGTAATCACTGGCCTGTGTGCACCTCTTGGGCTGAAGTAATCACTGGCCTCGTCATCAGTGACATGTAGACAAGTGCGTGTGCATGTGGGATTGTACATGGTGTGAAAGTCAATGTGTGTGAGAAAACACTTAAAATGACTGAAAAAAAGACACTAAAAGACATAAAATGCACATCAGTGCCTGGGAGTTTAATAATATGACAGATATCTGAAAAGTAAAAGTTCAACAACTGCATTCTCATTTCTGAGGAAAATGTGTGGCAATCCTCAGCCTGAAAGCCAAGAAAACGGGGCAGCTGAGAAAACTAAATTATCTTGGGAAACTGCGATTCTTCGTATAATGCCAAAAAACCACACAGGATTGCACAAACATGTTCTGATAACAATCTGCACATTAATTAAATACTACATTGTTAAAAATTGGCTTAATAGGTCGAAAATTACATGGGAACACTTTAAAATATAGCAACTAAATATATATCTTCACATAAATTGATCACTAAAAATGAAAACATTATATTTTCAGAAATTTTGAGGATATCTCTTAGACATGATACTTAAAGACTAACAAAGATTTTTCTTATACTGCATTCTAAAGCACCTGGCAGATCTATATGCATTTAACTTTAGAATCAAATAAATTGCATTATGTAGATGAAGGCCAAAACCTGAAACCTAAAGACAGTTTCACCCTTTGCTTACTTTCTACCTTTTTTCCTTTAATTCTCAAGATGTAATATTGATGTGACATCCAGTTTTAAATATCTGTAAATATTTATGAAAGTACTGTTATGATAGTCCTACTATTAGTGAACACTTAGGCATGTATTCTAATATATCTTACTTACAAATGTATACTTACTGTGGAAAATTCTGAATGTGTTCATAATGAACATCAAAATGTGTGTATACATCCAACGTCTTATCATTCTTGTAAATGTTTCCTTTTTATATATATATATGTGTATGTGTTTTTTATAGTTCTCCTTTTTACATATTCTTTGTACTTCTCATTTATGAAAAAACAAATATATTTGAAAAAAAAAAAAAAACGGGGCAGCTGAATAATTAGTTAATTGGCAATGCTAGACACACACACACAGACACACACACCCTTTGTCACCAGATCACCCATGCACCAGAACTCGCACTGCTGGACTTACTGTTCTATAGACCCTGCCTGCACGTATGAAATACATGCTGTAAATGAAGCTACTCTGCCTCCTGCACACAGGTCTCTGTCTGTCCATCATGACAAGTATATCACATGGCCACAGCTATGCTAGCAGACAGCTTTTTCAAGGATGCATATATATATATATATATATATATATATATATATATATATATATATATATATATATATATATATATATATATATATATATTGCTGTTGGTGCATAGAATTATTGCAGCCCCACCTTCTGTATATACCTACTCGTGGTTTTGTGCAGGTAGAAATGTCATACCTTCAAAATGGCAATGAAGAATCTCTATCTGGGTGGCACTCATTGTTGCTTTCTTGAAATCCTGAAGGACATATCTGGAGTTAATGGTGTTGTCCTCCTTATCTTCTGCTTTTTGCAGTACTCTGCATGCACATCAGTCTATACCTGGTTCTTTTCAAGATATTATACATGTATTGGGCATCAATGTGGCCACATGCTGTTCTTGACACCTACAGGTAGGTACAGCTGCATGTATGTGGATGGCATGCTCTGTTATGTGCTGTTCACCATCCTTCATGTGTTGCAGGTTACTTGTAGTCTGGATGATGATAGCTTTGTCATACTGGTACGTTCTGGTGAACATGTGTGAGGGGCAGCTGGTCCACCATGAGGGGAAGATCCTTGACTGACTGTTACAGTACCCCCTAACCCCACTTACTTTTTATGGCCTGATCCAGGACACTTGGCCATTGAAGACACACAGTCTGTTCAGCATGTATCCTTGTCACATGTTGCATCACATTGACTACAAACTATTCTGCTCATGGCCACTGTCTCCTTCATTTAGTGCATGGCTTGTGTGGCCATTGTTACATAGGGTTTGGGAGGGATGGATGTCTAGTGTGTTCTTAAAGTATTTAGCATTGGTTGTCTGATGGCTGCAAGTCACTAAATTAATTTTATACTGTGGGGTACCTTTCCTCTCACAGCATCAATACTTTTTGTTATGGGTGGCCTTCCCTAGCCAATACAGAAAGCTGCATATGTGAAGCTGCAGCTACTCATTTCTGTAGGCACACTTCTATATATGGCTCTAATCTGTCCTGCTGCAATTCCAGTCTGACCAGAACAGGTCACCTGTTAATCACTTTCCATTTGTATTGTCATTCTGTTAGATATACAAGTGTTTTACTATAAGTTATGTTTATAGAAACACCACTTTCCATTCTGTGATGCTGGTTTTGGCTACGTGCATACACTTTTCCTCATATATGCATGCCCCCTGCATTATCTAATTAGAGACCATCCTGTTCCCTGCACAGAAATTAATCCAGTGTTAGTGTATCAGCATTGTATTAGTGCAAGCATTGGCTAACCAAGCTGAGGATTAATGCATTTTTCCTTTGATGACCTGCTCTCATTATTATCATTTAAATTAGAATGAGGTTCATAGTGGTCATGGTGCTGACTGAGTGCTAAGAGATTTGGCTGGTTCCTCTCTTCAGCACAAGTTATTAAATGACCACTTCTTGGATAGTACAATTGCAAAGAGGCAGTTGAAGTGATGGGAATATTATACTAGGCTGAGCACCATAAAACTTCAGGAGTGCAGCCAATCCAACACCATGCAGGCTCTCATTTTAAGAATCACACATTTTTTCAGTATAGCATAACAGAATGCTTAATTGAATCTTCAAGTGCAATACTTATCATAATGCACAAACTGGCTTAAGTCCATTATGCTAGTTTATGTTAAGCAGATGTATTTGTGGAGGGATTTTCACCAGTACTATCCCACAGCAGAAATCAGCATGAGGAACTTGTGCTGACATAATATATAGTCAGGAATCCCATCTAAGATAATCTCTACCACTCACTAAGATAACAGGCAAAGTGGTATTGTATTAGTGAGCTAATGCATGACAACTCAGTGAAATGGCAGAATTAGCAAAACTAAATCCTAATTATGCACAGTGAGCATGATCTGGTATGTAAGAAGATGTCCGTCCTCTATAAGGCTTCTATACATCTGTTTCCTTACCACCTAGAACTTCATTCATACTGAATGCCCCACAGTATAAAATCACAGTCAGTATGGCAAACAATGCATAGGGCAGATGGTTGATACTTAATTCATGAAAGACCCTTCAAACAAAAGGTAGCAGATCCTGACCAAGAGGTGCCTACTGGTCTACCTACAAAGCCCGTGCTAGAGCAACACTTCATCATTCTGAACACTGGCCAGTGTCAGTAAAATCCACCCCCTCCCCCGGGGTTAAAACTGAAGCTTAAACTCACCACTGAAACTTCTTCCTGCCACTTGGATGTCAGTTATCATATTGGTGCTGCCAGAGATGTTTGCTGCTTGACTTTTTCCAAGGCATTTTAATACAGCCTAAATTCCCTGCATGCTCTGTTCTTACACTTCTGCATACTGGGACCCCATTATTTATGTTTCCATTTTACATTCCTCTGGCAAAATTGTTATCTACTGTGTTATCCATTTCTGAAGACAGGGTGTGAAACGTGTGCAAATATAAGCATGAAAGGTTACCTGGAATTGCATTCCTTTGAACTGGTATATATATCTACCAGAGTACATTAGATGTATTCTATGACTTTGAAAGACCAACTGACTGAAAGCTCTTAGAACTCTTTCTGGCCTGGAAGCCCTCTGACTGACTGCCATAGTAGCTGTCTGATATTCTAAACAACATATTCTTCCGTTCACAACTTTGACCCAATGCTTTCAGTACCACCAAAATCAAAATGTGTATATCGCTATCAACTAAATATGCTGAACATTGCAAGTAAACAATTTGATATATATATATATATATATATATATATATATATATATATATATATATATATATATATATATATACACACATATATATAGACATATATAATATATATATATATATATATATATATATATATATATATATATATATATAATAAATTTATTCTTTGTTGACTGGATTAGTCCAACTAAGCTGGTGGCTTCTTTCCATGGAAGACCCAAGGTAGTATTTATAATATTACAAGATACTTTGCCAGGGCATTAAGGAACTTCACCTACTCTTTGGAGCTGCTAGGTGGCACTGGAAAGCTCCTATTGCACCAAGGAAGAGGCCTAAGGGAAGCAGCAGTATGGAGGAGAAGAAAAAAAGCTATGCAGAGGTTGGAGGTAGAAAATGAGATTTGGATGAACAATGTGTTTGATATGAAGTATCAGAATGCAGAAAAAGATTTCTATGTGATGGTGATACAAATGAGCAGTGTTTAGCTGTCTCAATTGTGAATGAAGTAAGCAAGTCTGTTGAAGTGGTGCAGATAACAGGACTGGTAGCAGGAGGTCTTGCAGATGATGTTCTGTTAAATGATCAAGCAGGATGGATCCAGGTGACAGTTCTGTTGTTTCTTGGGGTGAGAGGGTAGATAACTTTACTGGAAGGGACGAAGATGGTAATGTGGGGAAGGAACCAGGTAGTGTGGCAGGAGATAATGCAGCAGTTAAAACTTATGCACCAGTGACAGAAAGTAAGAGAGAAAAACAGCAACAAACTGAGAAGGTATCTGGTTTTGAGGCAGCATCGAATGCAGTAAATAAAAAGGGGTTGGGGGAAGAGTGAAAGCAGGCTAAAAAGGAGAACGGCAACAAATAGTAAATAAAGCTGTTTTTAGAAAGAGAAGAAGAGCAACTGTGAAGATAAGAACAAAAATAAGGTACTGAAGTAGGCAGATATTATGTTTGGGACAATGTGATATCGCCGTGCTTTAAATTTCAAGACATTCAGTCTTTATACATATAAGGACTGAGACGTTTTACAACTTTACATTTGAAGCTGAAAGACTGATTATGAAAATTCTGGAATTGTAGAAGTAAAGGAAGGATGTTTATCCGTGGAGCAATTATTTATGTTCTGGTAGTAATTTAACTGCTAAAAATGTTGCTTTACAGTTTTGAACTATTGAAATTGAAGAAGAGGATGTCAAAAAAATGCATACAGGGTTTGGGTGAAACTGCTTATAACTTTGTGAAAATTAGAGGTAAGAGAAACTTATGGAATGGAGGATGAAGGATGGAAGTTGTTTTGAAATCTAAAAAACATGATGAACACTTTTTTTTTTCTGGCTGGCGATAGAGGGACATTAAGATATGCTGGTAATCCTAAATCATGCATCTTTTTTGGAAACGTTACTTATTTCATTTTTTTTTGGAAACGTTTCTTATTTAATTAATGATTGTGACCAGACACAATGTAATCAAATGTGAACAGAAATGACATAGAGCATGACGATGTGTGATGCTGTGTGACTCAATGCAAGTTGTGTGAAAAAGGAGACACTTTTGAATGGATTGTCAAGAGCAAACAGTAAATAATGAAAAAGAAAGGGAAGGAAACGTACATTGGGAAGGACAAGAGGCTGGGTACATGGTGAAGAAAATATTGAAGAAGAAAAGATTGAGGTGAAAAAGGAGGAAAGAGACCACATGCAGGAAAAGAGGTCAGGAGAACAGAATGGCACTAATATTTTTTTGAAATTTAAGTCACTGAAAAATCTAATTCTGAGGATTACAAGTTATTTGTACACAAACCCAGGAAAAAAGTATTCGGTAGCAGAAAGAGTAACAATAAGAAAAATAAAAATATTTCCCCCAAATTAAAAAGAAGGAAAAGCAACAATTAACAGTTTAAATAACACTATAAGAAGGATAGGGATATTGGAATGGTATGGTAAATCTGATGTGGGTGTTATTCTGTTAGAAAGGTAAAATTCATGAAGAAAGACTGAGAATGAAAAAATTGGTGGATGGAAATATAATATGGAACTTAAGAAGTGAAAGTTGTTTTGGAGTAGCTGTATTGTGTTAAAAACAGTAAAAATACTAGAAATTGTTGTGTCTTTCGGCTTTTTCCCGGTTAGGGATCGCCACAGCGGAACTCCGGTCCGCTAATGATTGGCAGTAGATTTTTACATGCCGAGTTGCCAGCCCTGACGCACAACCTTCAACAAAGGTACGTCCATTCATGCATGTCTCCACACAGAAGACACTCTAGCTGAGAATCGAACAGGACAATGTCTTACTGTGAGGCGACAACACTACCGCAGCACCACCACCACAGTCCTAGTAAAAATACTAGAAGTAATGGTGGTAAAGATGGGAAGGTTAATTGTTGCGGATGTGAAGTGGAGAGAACATATTTATAGAATTATAGCATTCTACATGCATACATGATATATATATGTATCTATATATATATATATATATATATATATATAGAGAGAGAGAGAGAGAGAGAGAGAGTGATGTATAGGTGTGTGTGTGTGTGTGTGTGTGTGTGTGTGTGTGTGTGTGTGTGTGTGTGTGTGTGTGTGTGTGTGTGTGATTAACAGGACAAGGGACTTCAATTGTAATTCAAGGGGTGAACACAAAAAGAAATGGAAATATGTAAAAACATACAGGAAGAGATAAAAATGTGATAAATTAGCTCCATGGAACAAAAGTCAATGGACTTACAGGGGGGACATTTGGATCTGAAATTGATTATTCTATATTATTGGACGGTTTGGGGTAGCAGATGGCGATGCAGTTGTGACTCATTTTTTCAGAGCATTTACCAATCAGACTGGAGGTGAGGGAAGAAAACGAGAATATTAAAACAGGAAAGGGAATAAAAAGAATACATGAAAAATTATGGGATGGAATTGGAGAGCAGGAAGTACTGCACTTATGGAAGGATCATATAACTACAAAGGACTTCTATAACACTGGTATGAGTGGTGGATTGCACTTAAAAAGAAGAAAAGAAGTTTTTTTTCCAGTGGCAGGATGATATAACAAAGGAAAAAAATTGAAGTATGGGAAATTCATAGAAATGTATTACAAAATTTAGAAAATTATGCAAGACAGTATTATGTTATAGAGAAAAAAAAAATATATATATATATATATATATGGATCTACTGTCTTTAAATGAATTTACGTTTCAACAAAATGTAAATCCGCATATGCATTTACACGAAAGTGTGTTTCAACAAAAACGCACTTTCATGTAAATCCATAAAAAAAAAAAAAAATGCAAGCCCCCTGCACCCCCCGTGTGGGGGCCTGTGACTCCACACCCCCCTACTTTAATATTCTAACTCCGAGATTGCACTACAGTGGGGAAAAGGGAATGTTCCCTCATCCCCACTGTACTACGATCTCAACAACAGTCTGCTTAGTTGTACATCAACACTAAACGTTGATGTACAACTAAGTTAACATGCAAACTGCATGTTTTTCTTTATTTCACCACTTTATTTTTTATTTTACCTACTTATTTACGCAAAAGTGCCTTTTCGATAAAATGCACTTTCGTGTAAATACACTCATGAATGTCACGTTTTGGTGAAACAGACATTCGCGAGAATCAAGTAGATCTATATATATATATATATATATATATATATATATATATATATATATATATATATATATATATATATATATATATATATATATATATATGGGTCCCCTTCACATGATCGACTCACAAAGTCAAAATTCATATGGCCGAGACCATATGATTGACTTTTGAAAAGCTGACCAAGGGGAACCGCTATCTCCGTACAGTGTGGAATGGAAAAATTTCCCTCTTCCGTACTGTAGTGTGATCTCAGAGTTGGTATATTTAAGTTACAGTAGGTGTGGGAAGCGGAGCCCCCTTCGGAGGTGCAGGGGGGCTTGCCCCCTGCAAACAGTTTTAAGGTAAGTGTTCATTGTTTTTTTGTGTTTATTTTACATGGTCAGTTTTCTGAAAGTGGATCATATGGTCTCAGCCATATGAAACTAGACTTTGTGAAAAGTCGACCATGTAAAGTAGACCCATAGATATATATATATATATATATATATATATATATATATATATATATATATATATGTATGCACACATGTGGTTCTACTTCAAAACATCTCATTCCCATAACATCAATTCTCAAAACACTGAGACCATAACATCGAAAACCCAAAAGTCTGAAAACTCGCAACACTGAAAACTCAGAACACTGAAACTTTGCATCACAACATCGAAAACTACAAAGCACATGTAAATAACATCACCTCCGCCTATAAAAACACCATACTGACAAACACACTTTTTACTACATTTCTGCAGGGGAGCAAGCCCCCCTGCACCCCTCATATGTGGGGCTGTGCCCCCCACTCCCCATAAATTGAATATATCAACTCCAAGATTGCACTACAGTGGAAACAAGTTAATTTCTTAACCCCATTGTATCACAATTACCATACAGAATGTACAAATCATGTCCAAATCACTTACCTGTATGGCCTAAAACATGTACAGATAGGCAAAATAAACACTATATAAATAAAATCTACAATATCTTATAGTGATACCACAAGATTAACAGAATAAACTATAACATTTACATTGTAGAATTCAATCAAAACAAAGAAAAACACCAAAAAACAAAAGTAGAAGTCACAAATGGCAGACCAAAGGTTGTAAATCCACAAAAATTTGATTTATTAATCCACGGGTATAAGCGCTTTCATCCCAATCAAATCACATAAGGAACTTCATCAGATGCAATGTTTTCAAATTCAAAAATCAAATAAGTAGACTTGACTAGGTGACATCACTTCCTATACCACATTTAAAAACAAACTCACAAACAAAATATTTTATTAGTGTCTAAATGCCGCCATAAAACATTCAAACATAGAATGCAACAATATACACAAAAATAAAATGCATAAAACACTTAAAAATATAAAATTGTCTCAAAATAATGTGAGAAAATATATATAAAACAGTTATTAAAATGTGTTATATCCACACCCCGAGTGATGGTCTTTAAGCCTAAATAGGAGAGCTAGTCATAACATGCTTCAAAAACATTTTTAAGTTAATAACCCTAGAATGTATCAGACCAGTTACAGAAACAGTGTTAATAAATAATGTAAGAATAAATACAGGTATAATTTTTTTATTAATTAATTGTTATATTGATATTAATTCATACAACTACTTGTGTTTAGTAGTATAGTTCCTCTTTTAAGGGCTTTTAGTTTTAATAAACTACTAATTGACAAACTATCATTAAGACCAGGCCAATGTACAGTGTCCAGTCTGAGCTGCCAAATCAACTCGGCTCTTTCAAGAAGGTATGGTCAAGCTGCCCCCCTCTCTGTTTGTTTTTGAACTTCTAAAAGAATGAATTTGAACTGATTTCCCTTATTAACCTTCCCATGTTTTGCCAGTGCATTACAGTCATATTCATCTCTAATGTTTAAGTTTATGTTCAGTTTTACTGACATAAAACAAGGACAGTTGGAGCATATTGCACAGTAAACAACTCTTTACGTAACACACGATACTCTCCCTGATATTTTAACTTTAATGTTGTTAACAGTGGTCTCACCAACTTTAAGAATGTATGGACAAAATTTACTTGTTCCACATTTTGACATGTGCCCATTAGTTTCTGGAAAATTCCAATGTTCAAATAAATACTTGAGATTGGCCCCCTTCCTAAAAATGCAAACAGGTCTCTTACCTATAACATCCAAAAAGTCTTTGTCACCCATTAGTAGGTTCCAATTCTTCATTAAAATTTCTTTAATAATGTGGGCTTCACATGAAAAGGTAGTGGAAAAATTAGATTTGTAATTAATGGTGTGACTCATCGTATATACACCTGGGGAATTGTGATTCCCCGTGTACTCTACTTCTAAAGTACCAAGTAGAGATCCAGTTTGTTCAACAATATCTAAATCATGGGAAACCTCTTAGTTAGTCTGGATAAGTGTGTTCCGAGAATAGGTGTAAAATGTCCATGCTGTCTTTTTAACCATGACTTTTCTCATAATATTCTCAAACTGTAAAGGATACCCTCGTGAGTAGAACATGTCCTTACATTTGTGACATTCAAACACAAAAGACTCCCATAGAGTAACCATACGTGGCGCACGTACAAAGTGTCCCTTAACCACTGCACATTTCTGTGAAAACGGGTGGCAGCTGTCAGTGAAAGAAAGAACTGGAATATGTTTCCTTTCTGAATATTTGTGCAATAAATCTCTGGTGCTGGGAATCCTTAGTGAGAAGGACGTCTCGATATGCGGTACTATTTTCTTTTATTGTGTATGTAAACTTCAAAAATGATGCTGCAGTGTTAATTAATTCCATAAACAGGGGGGAAAGATCTTTTGGTCCTTCCCGTAAGATAAAAGTATCATCCAGATATTGAATATAGGTGTGGCAGAATGGAGAAAACCTTGATGGTCTGAGATACCTTCTTTCCCACTCCAACATAACTACGTTGGTGTAAAGACCTCCACATAACTACGTTGGTGTAAAGACCCCCACAGGCAGAACCCATTGCCATCCCTTGCTTCTGCAGGTAATATTTTTTATCGTATAGGATAAAATTACTTCTAAGGACCATATCTAAAATTTGCTCATACTTATTAATTCTCGCTTGTTCAACCCTTTTGAGTAGAAAGTAGCCACAAAACCACTCTTCACCTACATCATGTGGAATAACAGAATACAGGTTAACAACATCAATGGTGATGTTGAACACATGATATGGGCACATGTCAAAATGTGGAACATTTAAATTTTGTCCATACATTCTTGAAGTAGGTGAGACCACTGTTAACAACATTAAAGTTAAAATACCAGGGAGAGTATTGTGCGTTACGAAAGAGTTGTTTACTGTGCAATATGCTCCAGCTGTTCTTGTTTTTATGTAGGTAAAACCGAATGTAAACATAAAAACAGGTTCAGTGAGGATGTTAGGAACATTAGATAGGAATATGACTGTAATGCACTGGAAAAACATGGGAAGGTTAAAAAGGTACATCAGTTCAAATTCACTATTTTAGAAGTTCAAAAACAAACAGAGAGGGGGGTAGCTTGGCCATACCTTCTTGAAAGGGCTGAGCTGATTTGGCAACTCAGACTGGATGCTGTACATTGGCCTGGTCTTAATGACAGTTTGTCCATTAGTAGTTTTTTAAAACTAAAAGCCCTTAAAAGAGGAACTGTATGACTAAATGCAAATAGTTTTATGAATTGATATCAATATAACAATTACTTTTAAAAAACATTTTATACCTGTATTTATTCTTACATTATTTATTAACACTGTTTCTGTAACTGGACTGATACATTCTGGGGATATTAACTTAAACATTTTTTGAAGCATGCTATGACTAGCTGTCCTATTTATTAGGCTAAGACTATCACTCGATGGTGGGGTGTGGATAGAACATAATATTTTAATAACTGTTTTATTCATATTTCTCACATTATTTTGAGACAATTTTATATTTTTATGCATTTTTTGCATTTTATTTTTGTGTATATTGTTGCATTCTATGTCTGTAATGTTTTGTGGCTTCATTTAGACACTAATGAAATATTTTGTTTGTGAGTATCTCTTTAAATGTGGTATAGGAAGTGATGTCACCTATTCAGTCTACTTATTTGATTTCTGAATTCTAAAACTTTGTATCTGATGAAGTTTCTTATGTGATTTTGATTGGGATGAAAGTGCTTATACCTGTGGATTCATTCCCTCCAGTAGAGCTCTTTTGACTGTGTACCTTTAACTCCCAATGGGTGTGGCTTCAGCCTATAAAAAAATGAAGTTATCACCTTATTTCTAATGAATACTAATTGACAAAGGTCATATGTCAATACAACTGTGTTTGCCATCATGCATGCTTCAAGATAAAATATTCTGATACCTTCTATGTAGCATGGTTTTGGAATTATTAATGCAAATATGAACAAGCAATATTTGACGTTTAGAGGCGCAGTAGGAGGTAACTGTAGAAACGCCTGGAGACGTCACTCAGCTGTAATGAGTAAATAAAATTTTTGTGGATTTACAACCTCTGGTCTGCCATTTGTGACATTTACTTTTGTTTTTGGTATAACATTTACATGTTTGATGATACACTACTCGATGTTATACATACTCGTTGTTATACATTTTCAATGTTATGAAATTCGATGTTATGAGTTTTCAGTGTTTTGGGTTTTGTAAGTTATGGTCTCAGTGTTTTGACTTTTGATATTATGAAAATTAGATGTTTTGAAGGGGAACCATATATATATATATATATATATATATATATATATATATATATATATATATATATATATATATGTATATATATATATATATATATATAAAATGTGTGTGGGTTTGCTTCTTCTTATCAAATTTATATTTCACTGAATGTCACTTGCACGATACCACTTTGCAGAAACTGCAGTAGTCCGAACACACACATCCCCAAACTACAAAATAACAAAAATAAACATAAGGAAGAACTACAAACATAAAACACACATTTTCTAACATTTTTGCAGGGGGGCAAGCCCCCCCCTGCAACCCCCATGTGGGGATTACACCCCCACACTCCCTGCAAACTTATATATACCAACTCCGAGATCACACTACATTGTTAGCAAGGATAGATTTCCCTATCCTTACTGTATTGCTATCGCCATTTCACACTTACGATTGGTGTAAAATGAATTTACCATATACTAAACATTGCAGACACTACCGTAACATCCATGATACTTAGAGATGTCAAAGGTTGAATTCATTTAAATGCACAACTACAGGATAACACGTTTCCTTCACTTTGAGATTTAGGTTCCATTCAAGTGAACATTTGGAAATGTGACAAGAAAAAAATAAGGCATTCCTGTTTAAGCAGAGGCATTATTTACAACAAAAAGGGGAACAGGCATCTGCATATTTGGGTAAATAGCAAAGGAGTATATTAGTATAATAAAATAAATGAAAATTGTAAAAAGAGAGGTAAAAAGAAAAATAATAGCAAATTATGAGAATTGCAGTGCAGCAACTGGAAGAGAGAATGAAAAGTACAAAAATTTCCAGAACAAATTAAAGAAGACTTTTAAAAAGAATGTACTATTAGTGAACTAGATGAAGTACTTAGGAAAGTAAATGATGATTCGGTATCAGGCCCAGATAGTACAGAGTATGGAATGTGCAAGAAATTAATGGACTGGCAAATGCAGTATTTTGTGAATGTACCGAATGAATGTTTGAAGGAAGGGTTTGTTTATGAAGAATTACATAGTGGAGTATTCAAATTTATATGGAAGATATATGAGAAGAATGAATTAAAAAATGAAGACCCATTGCACTAAATAGAACAGACTGTAATTTTTTATGGGAATAATACAGAGGAAAAAGGTAAGGAGGGTGAAGCATATTATGGAAGAAAGCATATATGGTATAAAAGGGAAGGGGTGTCAAGAATGGCTGTTAGTTTTGAGAGAAATTGTGGATGATATAATTAAAATGGAGGATGTGAAACATTTGCTATAGTAGGACATGATGCTTTGTGTGATATTATGGAGAAGCTCCCTGATAGGGTGCACATTCACAGGGACCCCCCCCCCATACCTATTCTAGTCTGCTTGTGCCACCAGTATTTTACCACTAGGTGGCAGCAGAGCTCCATAACTTCTCTCCAACCAGTTCAGCCAGCCCAACCAGTTCTAGGTGCCTGCCGCTCAGCAACTACTTTCTGATCTAAAGGGATCTGGCAGCACCTCTACCTAAGCTCACAGTCCAACATTAAGCCACTAGCCAGTCACCTTCAAATTGCTGCTTAGATAGCGTAACGGACTGGAAAGTTTAAGTTTCAGCAAAAGGCATACATTTAACATAATTATTGGCAAAAACTGCTACCTTCACTTACTGGTAGTCACTGATAGTTTTTTGTTCACCTCTGCTGGGGGGAGGGCATATCACCACCTATCCTCATGCTTCTCCTCAACCCTACTCCCACTGATCTGCAACTCCCTCCCTATCACCATTCCAGCTCACCTTCCCCTGTCCCCTGTTCATCTACATATAGTGGCCATTCACCATGGTGCCATTTTTAAAATACCTAATCCACCTAGACAAGACTGCCATTTGTCTCCTGGCCCCATGTGTAGTGTGACCACCAGTAAGGCGTTGTTTTACTTATTTCTTGTGCTTAATTTTATGTCTTGTAAAAGCTGTTGTTAAAAATTGTACGTTTTCCCACCAGTAGTTTTTCTTGTAATAGTGTTAGAAGCTGTGTGGTTTGGCACCAGGAGTATCCATGCTGACAGGGTGTACTTACCTGCAAAATAATTTGCTGACAGACCAACTTAGTGCCTCACTAAGCTATTAGCTACTGTAACCTGCTGTTTGTTGTGAAAACATATTGCAATTCTACTGATTAATTTCCTATCTGCTCCGCATTACTCTTGTATAAACCTGTTTCACTAAACCATAATGCAAAGCGATTAGTGAGTGTTATATGCCTGTTAGACAGTAGCGTTGCTTCAGTCCGCTGGTCTGAGCTACTGAATCCCGGCTCTGATTTAGTTTCTTAATACATTTATTGTAAATGTCTGCTAAGAATTTTATGTGCTGTTTTGACCATTCTACATTCTGATTTTGCTTTTACAACAAATACATTTAAATGCACTCCTAAAGTTTTATTTCATTAGCGGTTAGACCAAACACTAACACGTATTGACTGTTAACATTCTCTTGCTTACACTGTTTTGTTCTCAACTATTTCTGCGGTTATAGGCATTCGAAAGACATGTGTTGAATGGGCATGCCTTCATTGAAGGCTGGGTGTCGGGTTGGCAACTCAACACCATAAAAACTAACTGCCAATCATTAGCAGACCGGATTTCCGCTGTGGCGACCCCTAACTGGGAAAAGCCAAAAGACAAACAACAACAACATAAGAATTATTGTTCTTTACATTTTGTTTCTCTTGTTTACAAAGTTCTGTTTTCAACTATTTCCATTGTTATTAGAATAATAGTGCTTTATGCATTCAACGACGTCTGTACTGTAACACGAAATTAAAATTATTAAGTAGAAATACATGAAAAAAAAAAAAAACGAGTAATATAGAGAAGGATAGAAAGATGTCATATAATGTTGTTGTGTCTTTCGGCTTTTCCTGGTTAGGGGTCGCCACAGCAGAACACTGGTCCGCTAGTGATTGGCAGTAGATTTTTACGTGCTGAGTTGCCAGCTCTGATGCACAACCTTCAACGAAGGTACACCGATTCACGAATATCTCCACACAGAAGACGCTCTAGCTGAGAATTGAACAGGACAGCGACTTACTGTGAGGCAACAACGCTACTGCAGCACCACCACCGCAGTACTAAAGATGTCATATAATGTGGTGAAACAATATTATTTAAATTAATGGAAAATTTACCAGAAGAAATGATTAAAGTCATTAAAGTAGGGAAAAGTGGTGTACCAAGGTATTCGATTTCCTATGCAGACTGGTAATAAATAAGTTACTGGGAAAGAGGAATATGCCATATAAAAAGAAAGTTGAAAGAAGAAGTTCTGTAATGAACACACTCCTCAACGTTATTTTGGCTCCAGTGGATATTTTTGGTTTCTAAGTTGGTGTGGTTCATTTTGAGTTTTTAGTGAAAGTTGAAAGACTGCATGTTTATTTCATGGGGAAAGAGACAAAAGAGCATTTTTGAAATGTAAAGCGTGATGAAATCCTGGAAAAAGTTGTGGAAGAAAAAGATTTTCAGAATATTAATGACGTAAACAATATAGATATGAACATGACTATTTAAGGGCACTAAACAAATAAGAAATAATATGTGAACAGTGTAGGTAAGAATTTATTTTATGTAATATGGGTTATTTGGAATGAAAGAGGGAATGAAATTCTGTTTAATAGGAAATGGATTTTGGCAACTATATTGTGAAAAATCAAATTATGCTTGTGGAAGAAGGAGTGGAGGTCAATTATTGAAGAATAACAATGAGGATGTAATAAGAAAAATTTTAAATAATAAGAAACAGAAATGTGTATATGTGTGCCTATAAATACCTAAATGTTGTTAAAATGTAAATAATGGGCCAGATTCATTAACAGCTAAGCAGTAGAGCACTATTTGGCATTCATTAAGTGGCTCTACATGATATGTAGAGCCACCAAACAAAGGGAACCAGCCAAATATGCTAATGCAGGCATAAAGAGCCAAAGTAAATGGTATTTAACCAATTAACTATGACAGAGCTATTTCATTAAGCTATAATGCAACTATGTACACTCGGTGTAGGCTTTTGCCATGTGCATCAAAACTGTTTGGAATCCAGGCATGATTACACTTAGAAAAACATGTTAGGGGTCGCTGCTGCCGTTGTTATGCTGTAGGTGCAACAGGCTTTAAATCAAGGTGCTGCTGTTGCTGCTGCCAGACTTTGGGTAAGATTAAGGGTGTTTAAACACCATTTGATGCATCATAGATTGCATGAAACAGAAATTCTTGAGAGATATAGTGTGGACAGGGAAACACTGAAGGAAATATAAAATCTTTGCTACCTTCATCTCAGGCCACAGGGAAATTGTGGATAACCCATCTCAGTGAAAACAAAGATATGTTTAGCATTACATATACTAGCTACTGACACTTTTAACAAACCCACAGGGATTATATTAGGTGTGTCACAGACATCAGCCTATAGAATATTACATCAGTTTTTAGATGCAATACTATTGCATGCAAGGGGACATATTGGTTTCCCATGAACTCCACAGGAGAAAATATGAACCATGCAGGAAGTCTAAGCTATAGCACACTTCCCTGAATTATGGAGGGGGGGGGCATAGATTGCACATAAACATAGAAATAAAAGCCCCATCTAGTGAACATGGAAGGAGGTACATCAACAGAAAAAGTTTCCACACTCTGTACAGGTAACCCAGGCAGATTCCATGATTCACATATTTGCACACTTCTGAACTGTACACCAGGATTGTTAAGGGAGAAATTACTCAAGAGCACCCAGTGGAAGATGCAGGATATACATTAGAGGTCTGGCTCATGATAACTATGAGAAACCCACAACACCATTGAGGAAAGATCAGTGAGGCCCATGCTCAAACTAGGAATATCATAGAATGTTTGTTTGGTTTGCTTAAATCAAGGTTCTGGTGTCTAGACATATCAAGAGTGCACTGCAGTATGACACAGAACCTGTGCTGAAATACAGTCTGTGCCATGTTATGCAATATAATACTCAGAAAACCGCTTCAACAAGGAGCAGGACCACAGTTTCAAGGACTGCATGCAGGGCCAGCAGCAGGTACAGATGAGGAGTCTTGAGGGAGAACCACCAGCTGCAGATGGGACTGGCAGATGGATGCATGCACAGTATGCCCTGGTTTTGGCTAAGAGGTAAAGGATAGCATGCACAATCACTACCTAGGTCAAAGCCTAAGATCCCATTCACATGCAATAGGAAAACTGATGCCTGTCTCTCTCCACAACCTTTACTTTATCATTTAATGGCTGTGTTCTGATAGCATCAGACAGGGACAACCCCCAACAACATAATTTGTAATTGCAATAATGACAATGTAAATATGGAAACTTTAAAAAAAAAAAAGTCATATAACTGATTACTATCATATGGAAATATGTATAGGTCCCTTACCAAGCATTTCTTTGGGTGCACAGTTATCTGAAAAATATCTCCACTGTAAGATTTTGGCAATATACAGTTATATACTAGAAACAAATGTGTGCATTAAGCATTTCAGTTGATTGCTGTTTATAAAACCGGAAACAGGTCAATTATACCCTCATTTATACAACTATGCCAAGAAGCAATACTGAAGTACCTAATGCTTGGACTGCTGTAATGACAATCTTCTTCTTCTTCTTTTGGCTTTTCCTGGTTAGAGGTCACCACAGTGGATCACTTGTCTGCTCATGATTGGCAGTGGAGTTTTACAGTGGCGAGTTGCCAGCCCGGCGCCCAACCTTCCACAGAAGGCACACACACACTCACACCTAGGGCCAATTTGGAATGTCCAATCCACCTACAACATGTCTTTGGGATGAAACCGGAACACCCGGAGGAAACCCACGTGACCACAGGAAGGACATGCAGACTCCGCACAGAAGGCACCCCAGCTGAGGATCGAACTGGAGAACCTCTTGCTGTGAGGCGACAATGCTAACCACTGCACCACCATGGCTGCCCCACTGGACTGCTGTAATGACAATACTAACTGGAATATGATGTGGTTTAAGAATTATATAAGCAATCACTCACAAATGAATAGGAACATTATATAAACAGCATTTGCTCTGCAATACATATTGATAAATCTAGTCTTATGAATAAGCAAACATTAGATATCCATTGAGAATATCAGAAATATATGTAAACAAGTCACAAAGACATGTGGAAAGGGCAGGGCACAGTCATCATCATCTGCACATGGCCATCATGTGGAGGGGCCAGGAAGGCATGGCTTACACCAAAGAAGTGATTGTGTGCAACTAAGAAATGCATGCATCTTTCAGGGTATACAGTGCTCAGGGACAGTAACAACATATGTACAGTAGTCAACACTACTGTTTAGTTTGCATGTGTGAAGTGAAATAGGAAACTGACTTTTTTTTTTTTTTTATTGTATGTGCGTATGTCTGCATTAACACAATCAAGCACTATGCTAGCACTATGTCCTGGCATTTTGGACAGGTATGCTCTGTGCATGACAGAGTACTAAGTTCAGTGTCATTGACCAAGTCCAAGACATCCACCTCTGCTATGAGGTGCAGTACTACTTCTATGGCCCTGGCTAGAAGTTGGAGTGTTACCTGAGCATCAGTGATGTCTGCTGGATGAGCTGTCCTCACAACTACATCTAGAAACACGACCCCATGGCCTACCACATTTGGATATGGCCACTGCAATTACTGATGGAGCAGTGGCTGTAGTGTCACTGTGGGACTGGGATCTTTCATGGCCACATCTGCTAACATCAGAAGATGTAGCAGCTCTCCGGCCATGTGGATGCCTGTCCTGTACCAACAGATGTTCCAACACAGAAACTGCCTAATGCAGTGTATCATTCATCCTGTCTACTGAATTACCCACTTGGTTCAAGGAGTCACTCACATCGAATGCATGACATATAGTGGTTGCAGTCTCTCCGGAGGACTTAGTGGAACATGCCTGTGCCTCCCCCACAGCCTTACACATACATATGGTGGCACTATATGACACAGCAGCTTCCGGAGTAGAGTGGAGTAGACTGCAGGCCTCATCCAAGCACCCTTGCCAACCTTTCTTTGTGAGAAGATGCTCAAATGGTTGCTACCAGGAGAAGCAACTAATTCTGAAACCAGAATAACCACACTAGCTTGATCAATGATGTCAGCATCTGCCTGTCGTATATCAGTGGTATCTGTGCCCTGGGTATGAGTAGGCATATTGACTATCCTGTCCTAGATCAGTGGTATCTGTGCCCTGGGTATGAGTAGGCATATTGACTATCCTATCCTAGATCAGTGGTATCTGTGCCCTGGGTATGAGTAGGCATATTGACTATCCTGTCCTAGATCAGTGGTATCTGTGCCCTGGGTATGAGTAGGCATATTGACTATCCTGTCCTAGATCAGTGGTATCTGTGCCCTGGGTATGAGTAGGCATATTGACTATCCTGTCCTAGATCAGTGGTATCTGTGCCCTGGGTATGAGTTGGCATATTGACTATCCTGTCCTAGATCAGTGGTATCTGTGCCCTGGGTATGAGTAGGCATATTGACTATCCTGTCCTAGATCAGTGGTATCTGTGCCCTGGGTATGAGTAGGCATATTGACTATCCTGTCCTAGATCAGTGGTATCTGTGCCCTGGGTATGAGTAGGCATATTGACTATCCTGTCCTAGATCAGTGGTATCTGTGCCCTGGGTATGAGTAGGCATATTGACTATCCTGTCCTAGATCAGTGGTATCTGTGCCCTGGGTATGAGTAGGCATATTGACTATCCTTTTGTATATCAGTGGTATCTGTGCCCTGGGTATGAGTAGGCATATTGACTATCCTGTCCTAGATCAGTGGTATCTGTGCCCTGGGTATTAGTAGGCATATTAACTATCCTGTCATATATCAGTGGTATCTGTGCCCCGGGTATGAGTAGGCATATTGACTATCCTGTCCTAGAACAGTGCTATCTGTGCCCTGGGTGTGAGTAAGCATATTGACTATCCTGTCCTAGATCGGTGGTATCTGTGCCCTGGGTATGAGTAGGTATATTGACTATCCTGTCCTAGATCGGTGGTATCTGTGCCCTGGGTATGAGTAGGCATATTGATTATGTCCATAACATGGGCAGGGAATGTTGGACTCTCAACCTCAGTGTCAGATTAACCCTCCACACTGTGCCACTCATCTCCACCATCATCATCGGACACTACTGATACTCCAATCAGGTGGTAGTTCCGTAGTGCCACTCTCAGGATCACCTATGATAATGTACAATAAACACAAGAAACAGAAAAATGGGGAATAAAATTTATTACATATTTTTCTTATGGTAAAGGTATGTTGAACTTCTTAACAGATGCTAAAGCTACAAAAACATTGTTGTCATATACACCTGACTCTACCTTATATACAGTAGTAACAATAAACAAATGTGTTCTTACCATATGCAGGTAGGATGGCGGCTTGCAATCCAGCAGTGCCTGTATGTGAGGAAAAGGAAAGAAAATAAGTCTGCTAAGTATCACAGTGCAAATAAAACAAGAAAAAGATAAGAGTCCTATTCAACAGACTAAAAATGTTCTTAAAAAATATTGGACTGTGGGATTTCCCCCAAAACCCAAAGCAAACTCCACTACATCTTTTTGACTGTAGTCTGACTCACAGTTAACGGTTACGGCTGACTCTCTCTTTCTCTCTCTCTCTCTATATATATATATATATATATATATATATATATATATATATATATATATATATATATATATATATATATATACACATTTATATATCAGACAGCTTAGATATACATATATAAAGATATAACAATGACACTTGCCTTTTCCATACATGGAAGGTCTGTTGGTGATACTCTGGGCATGTTGTCTGCACCTGCACTAAGGTCAATGATTCTGGTGGAACGTTCTGCTGATCTACCTGGATCTCTGACAGAACTCCTCAGTTTCAGTTAGTTGTGGTTTGGTAGCAGGACCCTTCCTCCCCATAGCCACCTGTTCCAGGCAATTGGAACAGCTCTATGGTGGGCAAAAGTTATCATGTCACTTGTCCAGTGTCATATCCCTGAGAAGGTTCTCCCTGCTGCCATATCCTGTCTTGAGCAGATTGGCCACCTCTATCTCTCCCTAACAGAAATGCTCCATGGTGACATATGGCCTAAATAATGACCTCATTTTCTGCATGACTATACGGTAGCTTATGGGGTACATATTTCTTCTTAGGTACCTGGTGCCTGTATGAGGTGAAACAGAAAGCAGACACAAAGAATGAATTATATAACAAACAGAATGGCTATGAGCTTAATACTGTTTGACTGCATGCATCCAACTTACACACAAACTATTTAAATGCAAGTGCACACTATGAATACACCCACATTAGAACCCTACAACCCCTTCCCAACAAAAAAAATATATATTTAAAACTCAGTTATTAGCACAGATCTTATGACACTTCTGAAATGAAGTTAGCACAGGTTTAACTGTGTAATACATTACAACATTATCAATAACAATTATAAATGTCACATTAGAAAAGTAAACCAAACTTTTATAACTGCCATGTCCACTGCTGTGGGGCTCAGTCAGGTAGAATTGCACACACAGAATGAATGTTTCTTTTCCTACACTAGACATTCCTACATACTCGCAATGAAATCATCTGCAATAAGTGTGCAAACTTGACATACAAATTGAACTAATTTGTCATGAAGCATTTAGCAGCTTACTTGTAGAGATGCAGACATTGGTATGGTAAAAGGAAGGGATACAAGAAAAAAATTAAAATAATACAACTGCTTTTCAGTGATGACTGTACATCATATTTAAATAAAAATCATTAAAGAAATAGCAACATAACTTGACAATACAGCACTCTAGAAAATAAATAAATCTCCAAAAGTCTTATTGTACTAGCAGTAGCAAGTTTTGTGTTTCAAAACAGTCTCCCAATTATGATACAAGGGCATTAGCTACATGATTAATTTTATATAGTGCAGAGTCAGCCCTATAAGTACTGAGAGTATGCAAATGATGTTTCAAATCATTAGCATTACTGAATACCAAAAACTGCACTAAGTGTAAGGAATGTAAAGATGGTGTAAGGGCCTGCACAATTACATGCACTTGCCCTAGCAGTGCAAGGATGTGCATTGAGATGTTTTTCCTGTTAATAGCTTTCAGATGTCTGTGATTACTCTGACTGCAGGAACCATCAGTTTTCACAGTCTCCCCTCCTTGATATATGCCTACTGAGGGTATGTCAGGGAGAAGACATACCTTCAGTAGGTGAAAACACTTAACAAAAAGTTTGAAAGTACATTGAGCAATTTAGGAGATTGACAGTCCTAACATTCAAATGCTGGCTTTAATTACCACAGTTACTGACCTTAGTAAGAAATGTTCATATGAAAGGGAGTACTTTAAACACTGGTAAAGATAACATATATTTGCAATTATGAAAGCACAGATAATGAAATGAGGAAAGAGACAGAAAGAAAGGGATATACCTGCAGTGTATGCAGTCTTTGTTTAATATCTTGTGAGTACATGCCTATGCTAATAGTTTCTAATATTCCAATCAACCTTGACACTCAGTGCCAAATATGAAAGGACACGTTTCATAACTTGTTTCTGTAGCACTTTCAATGTGATTTGATACAATATCATACTGTCATTATATTAATCTCTTTTTCACATTTCTAATATATGTCTTTGTCTGTGGCAACTCTGGGAAATACTGTGACATGATTGCTTGCAATACTCTTGAAGGTTCAGATCCTTGCAGGTCCCTGTAACATTGCACACAGCTGACTGGCAGCATTTCACTGCTCAAGGTGAAAACTTGACAACTTTTTTTAGACTGCTATTAATAACGCAATGAAGGCTGGCATTGTTGTGCTTTATTCAGCAGTGTGAATAGTAGTGAGTGAAAAAATTAAAGTTGTTACACTCCTATCTCTGTGGTATAATGTGTAATGGTATTCAGCTTAGAGAAACTGTACAGGTGATACAGGGATCAAAACCTGTTCCCAGATCATTTCACTGAGGGAGTTAATAATAATTTGGTGTAGTCATTTTGTTGGATGAATGTGCTTACGTGGGAAACTCAAGTAATGTCAGTACTGACTAAAACTGAGAGATAACTCATTTGCAATGATTTAAAGATGAATTGTGTGTGCTGGGTGAACAATGAAAGCATTCTGCTAGTCACTGCGACTGTCTCCATTGCCTTGTCATTAGTTAGTCATTATATTATGAGACATGCATGATAGCACTGATGTGGCAATGAAATGTGAGACAGCTGAATTTATCACTGTAATGCATTACTAGCTGTGCTCATTTCTACATATCTATTGTAATTCATTTCATGTGTGTTCAATTCGTTGTTCCCCAAAAGCTGTTTGAATGCTTCTGCTAAATATTGCCTTCAAATTGTCAACAAGAAAGTTACTTTCATGGCTTAAGGAAAAAAGTGAAAATTTTAATTTAGGCTTCTTTAGGTAGCACAAACCAGCCCAGCAGCATTTCATGGCTGTCAGCATTCTGGATGGCACTCAGTGAAGAAAATAGCCATGAAAGTTAACTTTCTCTGTGGCATAAAATGTAAGTTCAGTGAGCTTAAAGACCAATGACATATAATTCATGGTTCAAATCCACTTAACTGATACTTTTACATAGGGTTGTCTGAATACATTTTTTAATCAAATGTTGTGATACCATCTTTTTAACTACAACTGTTATCACGGTTTCTGACAACATTTGATCATTAGTCTGTACACTTTAACATTATTTACTACAAGTGATGTTGCAAGGAGAAGTTAGAAGGAAGAATGTTTCACTTGAATGCACATCTTGCTCTGGCCATTGCTATATACACCCATTCATTGCATTTGCTGAACCTCCTTTTTTTAAATACCATATATTCATTTCCTAATGTCTTTTCAATTTGCTCTCTGCTCAGCAGCATGAAAACAGGGTTCACAACCTAAGGAAAAAAGTGAAAAAATTAATTTAGGCTGCCTTAGGTAGGGCAAATATGCTTGGCACCATTGCATGACCCCTGCAACAGGGAGAATAATTACTTCAGTAAAAGTAACTGACAGATGTACATTTCTGTGGTAAAAAGTATACCTGAAGTGAATTGAGACAAATAAGGCACATGAACCATGGTTTGAATCCTGTGTCAAGATCACATTACAATTAATCACAATAGGTCAGTTTTCACTTTTTTTAAAGTTAATTTGCTCTTTGCTTGGCAGCACATAAGCAGGGTTCATTACTTAAGGAAAAAGTGAAACATTTACTTTAGGTAGGCTGCCTTAGGTAGTATAAACATGTCTAGGAATGGTGCACTTTACTCAGTACTCAGGACAGCACTGAGAGAAGAAAGTCCAACTGTCTTAGAACTAGTTCTATGGTACAAGATCTAAGTGCAGAGACCTAAGATCAAGAACATAGCAGATTTAGGGTTCAAATCCAGCTGCAAGATACTTTTAATAAAGGGTGTAAGAAGCATATTTCCCACAACTTTTTGAATAGAACTGTACCCCTAAGGGAAAATGATAATGATAAATATGTTTCTTTCAAGCAATGTAGCAGTAAGCCTTGCATAATAAAGCTGCACTATTTAGCATATATCACTAATGTTTCACATATAACCCCAAGCTAACGTGTGTCCAGTTTCCTAGACATGACAATGATTACATTTGATATAAAGTTCACTTGCAAATGTAAGGGGGGCACAATACTATTTTTATAATCATCATGACTCACTACATAGCCCAACTATGTGTTTAGGACACTTCATTTTTGTGAAGTATGTATGTAACATAGACCAGCCTGTATTGATCAGCCCATTCAACTGCAGCCATCTGAAACATAATTGCTAATAGAAATTATGATTTTTACATAGGAATGTATTCCAGAAATAATTACAGCCACTCACATAAGGTCTCTTTGAAGTGTATTTCCATTCATTCAGAAATTACTTGATGTCTAATTTCCCTGATGGAAAAACTTATCCTGTGGTAATGTCAATAAATTATTTAATTTGCAATTTTTGCATCCTTTATCCCATGGGTTTGATTTCCAGCTTTTACAGTAATATTTTAACACTGTGTAAGTCCCAACATGACAATATGTCATAATTCATCATCTTTCAACTTCCAAAGTACATCTCTTAAAAGCCATGCCATTAAGCTTTCCATTGTTGAACAATGGAACTTGTCATAAATGGGGGGGATCACACATGGCCAAGCTTGATGCCATGTTTCCCATCTTTACTGGTATGTGTTGTAAGTAGTGTCAATGTGCCTGCTTTCAATTGACCAAATGTAGTTGGCAAAGCATTTGAATTATTTGCCTGCTATAAAGTGTTTACATTTGTACTGTTATCTGCTTGGTTAACTTATTCTCACAGAATACATCACAGTCATTCTCCAGTGCACTGTCCTATGTACCAATTGCTTGTTTGTCTTGCTAATGTACAGAGTGCAAGTAGAAGACAACACACGTGGGCAGTCATCCTATCAGGAATGTTTGATTGTAATCCAGTGGTGTACAACAGTCAATGTGTATGTCATCCCATTATGTCCCCTACAGTAACACGATGTACAGTAAGTACAGTGTCTATATTTCAGTAAAAAAGTATGTCATTACATGTAACAATCCTAGTGATGTTGCATTGTCCTGTACACACACATATGCATTTGTTGTACAATCTGTGATGCACTGTACTATCTTTTCAAAACAATGCATTTTACAATCTCCAATTTCACAAAGCTATTGTACAAATTCTCCTGTGCCACTTGTGAATAATGCAGTGCTGTCTAGATTGTGTAACTACATACTAGATTGTGTAACTACATAGGTAGGAGTTTTAATGCCTACCTGGAAGACTTACCTGTGTGTGCAATGCTTATTGCTGTCTCCACTTACCCTGAAGAGAGTGCATTTCAATGTGCACACAGGTCCCTTATACTAATTTTTACACAAAAATATTCTATGAAACACACTGATGAGTTCATCCTGACAAAAGTACACTCTCTCTCCTTGTAAGGAGTCAGACTACTCCTGTCGCACTTGCAACTAGCATATTGCACTCTAGATTGTGCAACTAGATTGGTAGGAGGCTAGATGTCCACCACTGAAAACTTGTATGTCTGTGTGTGTGTGTGTGTGTGTGTGTGTGTGTGTGTGTGTGTGTGTGTGTGTGTGTGTGTTTGTAATGCTTGTTGCTCTCTCCATTTCTGCTGAAGAGAATGCATTTAAATGTGCCCACTACTCCCTTATATCAATTTTTGTGGAAATGTTCTCCATGAAACACACAGATGAGGTCATCCTAACAAAAGTGCACTTTTTCCCCTTAAGAGTCAGACCTCTCTTGCGGCACTTCAACTAGTCCATTGCTCTCTAGAATGTGTAATTAGATAGGTAATAGATTCAATGCACAACATGGAAGATGTGTGTGGTGGGGTATTAACAATTTGGTGTGGATGTTCTCAATCAACCTCTACTCTGGATAAATGTTTTAAAATAATAGATGACTCCACCATCCCCTGAGCCCACCTTTCACATCGGTAACTTCTATGCAATATGAGGGTATAGCTATACACACTGTTTGTACAATTTTCTATACATTATTTAAAAACAGTGCATTTTAGGCAATACTCTATCCACAAATGTGTGCATTAATGCTTCAAATAACTATCATGGGCTGAAAAATATCCATTTAATGTTTTTATAGAGAGACTAATGCAACCATTGGTTAAGTGGGGTGGGGAAAGAATGTTTCCATTTTTCAAATGGCAGGTGCTTTGTGTGGCATCAGTAAGAGCACAGTATTACAACATTATATTGACTCCCTACACCCCTGATTAAACACAGTGATGAGGTCATTGTTTCACAAGTGAACTTATACTATTTAAATATCAGACTTCTCCTGTGGTGCTTGTATCTCTTACACTATTATCTAGAATGTTTAACTAGATATGCAGGATGTTCAAATACAGCAGTGCTTAACTTCTATAAGTGTGACTGCTAATGAATTCATGATCATTTTAGACACATTGCAGTGGCAAATTTGCAACCCCACGATTGGCTGTGAAATTAACCTTACTAGCTACATCTCCTTGACAATACACTACTGATGGCATCCTTTCATAGATGCTGTGTACCTCAGTTTTACTCATTATTTTCCAGTGACACTGGCTGCAGTATTGAGGGTGTAAGTGGATAGGTAGGTGATGCAGCTCCATCACTGCTTCAATAATATGACAGTTATTACTGGCATTGTACCATCGCCACCTCACAACCACCATTATGTATCCTTATAATTATGGGATTGAATTACAATGGCACTCTGTAGCACTAGCAAATCCTAGCATCAACAGTGAAAACAAACTTTTTGTCCACACAATGGTTACACCCTACTATACCTGCAGTATGTCATATTTGGAGTGTGAATTCTCCTGTGTTATGTGATTTTGATAGTGTGCTTTGTATATTGCGTAACTACATATGTAGAATGTGTGAGTCCACTTGTGAGCCCAGCTGTATCTTTCATCCTCATACAGTGTATACTATTCTGCAAAGACATATATGATATGTAGCAATACAGTGTTATTGTGCACTTTGGATCATTTTTAGCATAAGCAGCTACCTAGCAAACAGCGGTGATGCCATCCATTTAACTGTACACTGTCTTAGTTGTACCTCAACACGGTTATGTGGGTCTTGTGATTCAGGCAATGACGTTTAGCTTGTGATCTTGATCACTATTTAAAATCCATCCATTACTGCTCACACTATGTGCTTCAGTGCCATTATGGCTGCACATGTCACTAACACTGTTGTCAAATATCTTTGCTTTGTACACATAGAGATGTTGATACCCCTTAAAAGTTAGGATGATGTTTTACATAATGCTTTTATTCAGAGTAATGCTGACGTTTGATTACATGTTCCTTACATAACATATGTTGAAAGTGTTATCCTCTGGCAAAAGGGAATAAGACAACAACCCGTCTGTTGTTGACTTACTACAGCAATTGCACCGCATATATCCCTTGCAGCAGTAACATGATGTAATGCCTTCAAATAACAATATATCTCACAATTGTACTGACATTTATGCCATGGTGCATTCATCATGTAAATATCATATATTATCAGCTGCCAAATGCTCATGTGTTCAACATCTGCATTCTGTGCCTGTCAGTATTGCTGTACTGTATGCTATATTGCATGTATGACATGTACCACAGTTCTAGTGTGTCCATTTACCATGTGAGAGTCTTCCACAGTCCCTTTTATCTCAGAGATCATTTACCACACATACATCTGATATAATAAGTAGTCAAGGCTGGATTGTCATAACAGTTTTCAGACTTCCACTGTGGTGTGCGTGGTTCATCCAGATGCCATGGTAAAGCAGACTGTCACTGCTTTCTGTTCAGTTCCTCACAGGGGCACCATTATATGAATGTACTAGTACTAGCATTACATAAATACCATTTTACCTAGCTATTCATACACATTTTTATGTTGGACAATGATATATTTTCACTGGTTGTAATTACATGGCAGTGAAATATTTAGTTAGGAGATGTGCTATGATTGCTGCTGTGGCACATGTATTTAGTAGTGGCTTGTACAGCATATCTACACAAATAGACTGTGGTTCTATTCTGGAACTGTATGTGTTCTACATGATGTAAAAAGCTTCCTGTCAAAGAAGCAGTAAATTGCAATGCTCAGTGCTGTGTGGACAGTAACATATGTAACTTCTTTCCAGCATTGTGAATAAATTCAGTTGTTCAAATTATATTCCTGCATACTGTCTTAATGCACGCATTTATTTCAGTTATTTGTGACCCTCCATTGCTATCTGATGTGACACTTGCAGTCAATACAGAGGTCAGAAAAGAGCCCTGTATAATAGGCAGGGATATTAACTTGTTTGCATCTGACTGTCAGAAAAAAGTGACACACACACACACACACACACAAACACACACACACACACACACACACACACACACACACACACAGACACACACACACACACACACACACACACACACACACACACACACACAATATGTATGACACACTCAAAGGGCCACCTTTTTCAGGCATTTTTCTACTGGGCCACTTATCAATATACCTTATATGGTTGAAAAGTGTTGTAAGACTTTCAAGGGTGTTCATCATTACATGGCCAATACATGTATTTCTGTGGTGAGTTCATTATTACATGACCAATACATGTATTTCTGTGCTGACCATGATTGTTATAACTCTCTCTGTGATACCTGTTATGTCACATGTTTGAAAATGACATGATACAAATGTTTCTTATGACATTCACTGCTCATATGCATTACCTGTTCACAAGAAACGTATGCTTTATATTGCATGTCTTCCTCTGGACATGTCCTTAATACTGCAGTTCTTTTTCTCACCCTATACAACTTAATGGTAGATGAGTGATTGCTGGAGCCTTCCTGTGTCCTGACAGAGTGCTCTTCAAACTATCTGGAGATATACAGAGCTGAGTATATTTTTCTGGCACTTCAGAGTTGTATACTGGTAATTGTTGTTTGACTAATTTTATATCATTGCTGGCTGACTTCAGGACAGAGTGCTCTTCAAACTATCTGAAGATATACAGAGCTGAGTATATTTTTCTGGCACTTCAGAGCTGTGTACTGGTAATTGTTGTTTGACTAATTTTATATCATTGCTGGCTGACGTCAGAGTTGTGCACTGTTATTTTTGCTTCACTGTATAGTTTTTCAGATCTCTGCTGAAGGTGTTGGTTTTCCATAGCCACCCTCCCTATTCCTGTGTGGTTGTTAAATTTGGAGGCTTTTGCAGTTGCCCACCCCCACTGTAGATTTGATCTGGGACACACCCCCCAGTCCCATCTCTTTACCTCATTCTACCTAATAGAATCATTCTGCACTTGTTTTTAGTCATTTTTTAATTTAATTGCATATTTAAACTGTTTGGTCTAACATTGCTACGTACTCGTGTGCTAGCTTGCACTGCATTTGAATTGTTTTTACTGCTGTTTTAGCAACTTTTCTGTATATATATATATATATATATATATATATATATATATATATATATATATATATATATATATAAATACCTTTCCTGTTAGTGTAGTCCAGATTCAGATTTGCTGTATCCAGGACTGTATGTAAGCTTCTAAGCCCCCCCCCCCAGCTTTTTGTGTTGGAGGGAAGCCTTTTAGCTTATCAGTGGGAGTGGTAAGCACTAGGTAACCTATCTAACACATAAGGAGTGGTTCTGGCCCAGAAATTGTAGTTACTGGCCGTTTGCGCAGTTTTTCCATCTCTCTCAACTTTTTGATTTAAAAGCTCACATTTGCACTTGTTTTCCCCCTTTCCTGTAACTAGTTTAGTCCAGATACAGATTCTTAGTTTTAGCACTTGAATGTGCTTATTCGTGATCAGCACTTGTTCAGAACTTGTAAGCATTAAATAACCTACTAATTACTACAGCACTCAACCTTCCTCATTACCTAGAGGAAAACAGTTTTGGTACTTACTTTCCTCACTTGCTTAGAGAAAAACAGGTCTTGTACTCACTTTCCTCACTTATCTAGAGGAAAATAGTTTTTTATTCAGGCATGTCCAAGGGTCAGCTCCCAGTGTTCCCTCCTGTCTATCTGATGAATCTGGGCATCTTGGGGCAATGTAGAAATTGCCTCATGTACACGGATAACTCTTTCCTCCTACCACCCAACACTACAACCTGTGAGAGATGGACTTATCTAGCCAAACTGGAGGTAAAGCTCTGTCCAACCAAGACTGAACTTGACACTCAAGAGGAGAAGGTAAACACTTGCACCACACCACACTCATCACATAGTCTCACTAAATCTACACCACCAAAATCCACACATAGAAATACAAAAACATTCGCGGAGGCTCTCAATAATAATCTGATCAAGCAACAGAGACCTCCAAAGCAGAAATGCAAGCAACCTCCACCCCCCAACACAACCCAAATGACACAGCCCGCAGACTCAGTGTGCCACTCAACCACAGCCAATAAGGCAAAACAATGTACCCAACACACTAGTCATAGGTGACTCTATAGTCAAGCGCACTGATGTCCCACTCACCAGGATAAACAAGGAGAAGGTTACTGTCAGCTACCTGTCGGGTGCCAATATCCGCCACATAACCCATGCACTCAGGTCACTCCACAACAAGTACAAATATGACTCTGTCATTGTCCATGTTGGTGTGAACGACCTGAGATGTACCTCCCTGGACTACATGAAAAGAGACATGGAGGAGTTCTCCGATCTTGTAGCCCAGGCAGGTATGACCCTAGCCCTGAGTAGCATTCTGCCATCACCCAGAATGATGCCGCAGTACAAGGACAAAATGATTGACTTCAAATATTGGCTAAGCTTCTGGTGCCATTCTGAAGGGATCCAGTATTTGTCTGCCTGGGATGACATGGTCGACAGACCACGATGCTTTGCCACTGATGGCCTGCACTTTTCACCCCTGGAATTCTAGATACTGGCTAAGGTTCTTGCCGCCCCTATAGTGCCTTTTTTAGGCAAGGTTCAAATGACAAATTTGCCACCGTAACAGGAACAGGCAAGCAAAAACTGAGGGTGACGCTACTCAATGCTAGAAGTCTAAATCTCAAAATGCACTGGCTCGAGGCACTCCTTAAAATGGAGAACATTGATATCTGTGCAGTGACTGAGACCTGGTTCAAGGCTCCAGAGAGCACCCCTGCACTACCAGGCTATACCCCTGTACTCTTCACTTATCAGACCAATGATTGAATGTACCTTACCCGACACCTGCAGCAGTTGGAAAGACCCAAAAGTTCCTCACCAAAAGGATAAAGGCTCAAACATATGTCATACGATGCCCGACTGAAGAAACTCCAGCTCTATTCCTGCTCAGAGGTGATCTGTGCTGATGACATACACATGTCCAACCCCGAATTAATGGACATGCTTCACCTCAAAAGAGCAAGAGACTTAAACCTCAACACGGATATAAATAGGACATGCTGGAGGGACAGATTCATCACCCAGAGACTCCCTCACTGACTCTGTTCAAGAGAAATCTTGTGAGTGGATGGGGAGATCGAGGGTTTACCCGGGAATCATCTCTGTATCACTGCTGGACAGAGGCACAGCAAACTAATGGGTATAGTATTCTCATCCTAAGGGGTGGTGAAAGCCACACACACTCTGGCTAGGCTGATAAATGCCCTAGGGCAGATAGCCTAGTATGAACCTATGAACCTATGAACCTATAACTCATACCACACTTTTCGGCCATGTAACCTGGACCGGAACACCAAAGGCGGAGGTGTGTCCATATTCATTAAGGATATCCACACCTCCAGGCTAGTTGCTCAGCATAATGCAGCAAAGGTTATCCAATTGCAATCCAAATTGTAGCTTGCTACAGATCACCCACCATGCCCCAGGATTCCCACTCCTCTTTTACTGATGTACTGGAAAATATTATGGTTCAACCAAACACCCTAATAATGGGTGATTTCAACTACCCCACCATTAACTGGTAAAACTACTCGTGTACCAACTCCTCCGCTCAACGCTTTCTGGAATTCATAAACTCCAGTGCCCTGGATCAACTTATCAACACCCCCACCAGGGGCAACAATATCCTAGATCTAGTCATTACCAACTTGAGTGACCGGTATTCCACACCTGACGTCAAAGCCTCATTGGTCCGATCTGACCATAAGCTAATTACCCTAGATATCCACATCCTTGCCCCCACCCCCCATTAAGGAAACCATGGTAAAACATTTCTCCAAAGCAAACTTCATGCTTCTTAAGACAGAAGTGGTGAACTTCATGACACCCATGCAGATGGGCAATACAGTTATGACTACTGAATCCTACACAATTGCACTTTATAAGCACTTACATGAGTGCATGGATCATGCTATCCCAAACAGAACCAAGACACTATCCTCCAAAAAAAAGGAAGCCAATCTGGTGGTCCCCTGCCATAAACAAACTACAACAGAAGGAAGAAACTGTTGCTAAAGAGAGTCAAATCCCATGAGCAGAGGAGCTCCCTGGTCAGCCTCAGTAAGAAGCTGTGATCCCTGATAAAATCCTCCAAAGCTAGTTATGAAAACAAAATCACCACTTATTCTAAAGACAACCACAAAACATTCTATAGCTATGTCAAGAATCTCAATGGCAACACTCAGATCTGCTCTGAGTTACAGCACAATGGCACTAAATATACAGACCCAACTGATATTGCCAACATCCTGGCAGATAGGTTCAGTGCTAACTTTACCCCCCCTCTCACCACCTAAAGAGCCCATCTCTATACTGGAAGAATGCAAAGTTCCTGTAATCACGGCTGCACATGTAAAAACCACACTCTCCAAAGCCAAGAACACAGCATCCATGGGACCAGACAACTGCAGAATGAACTGGCACCCCACCAAAGTACCATGTTCAATCATAGCTTCACCTCAGGCTTTGTGCCTGCTGAATGGGGCACAGCGACAGTTATCCCACTCCACAAGGGGGGAGCCACCACAGACCCCGGGAACTACCGCCCTATTAGCCGAGCCTGGTCTGCAAGGCCATGGAACGTATCATCATGGAACTTATAAACAAAGACATTGGTAATCTCCAAACTCTGGACCCCTCCCAGTTCGGGTTTGTAAAAGGCAGATCATGTCTCCTAAACCTGATAGACTTCTTTGAAGCAGTCACCAAAGCCATAGACAAGGGTTAGGTGGTTCACACAGCCTATCTAGATCTTGCCAAAGCTTTCAACACCATCCCCCACTCTGGAAGTCTAGATAAACTCACTAAACTAGGTATAAATCCCTATGTCGCAAGATGGGTTGCCAACTGGCTCACTGACAGAACCCACACTGTGAAAGTAGCAGACTCCAAATCTGACTTCAGACCAGTAACAAGTGGAGTACCACACGGTTCAGTCCTGGGTCCTCTCCTGTTTGGTATCTACTTCTCTGAAGTACAGGCTAACACAGAAGGTCCTTGGCTAACAAAGTTTGCAGATGACTGCAAACTAGGAGACATAATTGAAACTCCTAATGATGTGGACATCCTACAAAAGAGCCTCACTGAGACAGATGACTGGTGTCAAAGCCATGGCCTGAAGCTCAGTGCCAAAAAGTGCATTGTCATCCCCTTTGGTAAAAACTCTGTACCCATGAACTACAACATAGGCGGTAGCATACTTAACACCGAAAGTGTGATAAGAGACCTTGGGACACAGGTGGACAGTAGTCTCTCCTTTGATAATCACATCACTACAGTAGTCAGGAAATCCTTCTACGTGGCACACCTCATCACAAAAGGTTTCTCATACAGAAAAAAGAGGTCATTGTTCCGCTCTACTCATCACTCATTATACCCATTATAGAGTACAACGCCCCTTTTGGTATGTACCTCACAAGACATCTACAACAACTGTAAAGGCCGCAGAAATACCTCACAAAGAGGATTACTGTCCCCAAACAGATGCCCTACGCAGACTGTCTCAAAAAACTCCAGCTTTACAACGTCACATATCTCCTACTCACAGGTAATCTCTGCCTAACATACAAAGCTATGTCAAACCCAGAGCTGTTGGACATGCTACACTTAAAGAAATCCCAGTCCCGCCAAGCTACACGCTGTAGAGCCCTAAACCTTGTCACCACAATAAACAGAAGATGCTGGAGGGATAGATTCCTGTCCCAGAGACTTCCCATACTCTGGAATAAACTACCTGTCTATATCAAACAAAGCTCCTCATTCGCACTCTTCAAGAAAAATCTTGATGATTGGATGGGAAATAGGAAATTCACCCCGGGGATCACCCCTGTGGCTCTGCTCGACAGTGGCACAGGAAAATTATTTTCTTGGGTGGCAAAAGCCAGGGTACCTTTTTGGCTCGGCTTGTATAGGCCCCAGGGCCAATAGCCTAGTACCTACCTATGAACAAATAAAGTGATTCCATAAATGTTTCTAACTGTATGGCATGTTACCAGGCCATCAGATATTGTGACTGGTCCTCTGTCATACTTTCTATTGTGTTGCTACTGTTCAGTTGCTGTTAGGTTACTGTTCCCTGTAATTCCACATAAACCTGACCAGTTTTACTATGTCAGACATGTTTGGAAATCAACAATTGCAAAACTAGACTCCTGATATTTCATCCACCCTGTGTTGATGTTTGTTACCTATGTATGTTGTTTGTAATTTGATTATCATTTAGCATTTACATAACTATACAACAATTGCTTGACTAGTGCCACTGTCACGTGCAAAAAATTGTCCATTTCTGATATACCTGACCTTGTAGCTCTAAGGTCTCTTTGTTCTTGTGTTTACACACTGAGATAGATAATACAGCAGTCTTGCCAGTTTACATACATAAATTCCCTGTATATTCATCTCATATGCAATAACTACATCCTGCGCATACATCAGTAAGTCAAATGGCATCAGAAATACTCTGTCTAGGGATCTAAACCTCTTCTACAACATCAACAGAACAGTTTGGATGGGCATATATACCTTGAAGAGGATACCTCTGCTCTGGAAAAGGCTCCTCATCCACATAAAAAAAAGATTCATCCCTGTGAGTATTCAACCACAACTTAGATCTATGGATGGGGAACTAGAAAATTGACCAAGCACAAAACAACACATCCAGCACCAAGGGTGACAGAAATTCTTCAATTTAATGTGCACTGAGGAAGGTTATTTTTTGCCAAAACTGGTCTGCTTATCTGGTTTAATTTTGTACCATTTGCTGGAGCTGCCACATTAAATTATTGGTGCTGGATGTGTTGTTTTGTGCTTGGTTTACTTGGTTTGGTTTGTGCACCTGCTGTACCTGTGGATCGTCATGTGTGGAACTAGAACAGGTACCCCAGGACCGCCTCTTGTACTAATAATGGGCAGAAGCAGCTCCTGAATGCTTTATGCCATTCATAGGTCCCCTCAGATTATCTATGGTATAATCCCAGTTATTGTCATTATGGGTAATATATAATTACCAACCATGGGTTACATAAGGCCAATCTATATCCAAATTGGATAGGTTATTTGGAGCACAAAAACTGAAACTGGCTAGGCTTAAAATGGCCTGCAAAGGCAGCCTACCTAGTACTTATTTATGAACCTATATGAACAGCCTCCAAACAAGTTTTGTGCTTCATGAATGGAGAAAGGCAGCAGTCACCCCTCTGCACAAAGGTGGGCCATCTACAGACCCTGGAAACTAAATACTCATAAGTCCCACTAGTCTTATATGTAAAGCCATGGAAAGAATTATCATAGAGATGATCAATAGAGGTATAGTAAACCTCCAGACACTGGACCCAACCCAGTTTGGTTTTGTCAAGGGCAGATAATGCCTACTCAATCTGGTGGACGTCTTTGAGAAGGTCACCAAAGCAATGGATAAGGGCAAAATCATTCACACTGCCTACCTTGACCTGGCCAAGGCATTTGACACAATACCCCTCTCAGGCATTGTTGACAAACTCAAGAGATTAGGTACAAACCCATATGTAACCCAGTGGATAGCCAACTGGCTAACAGACAGGACCCAGGAAGTTAGAAGTGGAAGTCCACCTCTACAAAGAGGCCAGTCACAAGTGGAGTCCCTCAGGGATCAGTCCTTGGACCGCTCCTTTTTGGCATTTACTTCTCAGAAGTCAAGGCCAATGTCAGTGGTCTCTGGCTGACTAAATTTGCAGACGATTACAATTTAGTAGCTGTCATTGAATCTCACACTGACACAAATGTTCTCTAGGAGGGGCTGACACAGACAAACAACTGTATTAGTTTAAGGGTGTGCACACTTATGCAACCAGGTTATTGTACGTTTTTTATTTTTTATATTTTTCCCCTAACAGATTTCTTAGTTTTTCAATTAAATTGTACAGGTTATAGGTCACATTTAAGGTGGGAAAAGTTTTGAAATGATTTATTGTGGTCTCATTTTTTTATATCACAAAAACCTGGCATTTTAACAGCGGTGTATACATTTTTTATATCTACTGTATATGCAACATTCTGAGTCTAGAGTTCTTCGTAATTTTTTTTTTTCAATTTTTGTTCTTACCTTGTTAAAACAATTCTACAAATTAATGGACAGTCCTAGGTTAATGCAACAATTGCTTAAAATGTCGATCAGCACTTTCTTCTTAGTAGCACTAAGATATACGTGCCTGTGCACATGCACACACACGTACGTGCGTGCACACACATACACACACACACACACACACACACACACACACACACAAACATTCTCATGCAATGAAATGTGCATATACTATGCCATTATTCATAAATTCTTTGTAGAAAGTGGAAGATAAAATATTTATCATCTTATCCAATGTGATATAATTTCACTCAATAAGTATGAAGCAGAGATAGGCAATTTGCTTTAAGGAGCATTTGAAGGCCAAAAAAGTTTCATCCCAGCTGTCTAGATAACATACGATTTTTGCACAGTCTCTATGCTTTCATTAATTTTAGAAATGAAGAAGAATTGATTTTTTTTCCAGAGAAATATTGATATATATTTTTACTTCTGATGAACTCATAGGGTAAAATTGGAGTACTAAAACACATATACTAATCTAACAAGATTGGGTCCCAATGCATAAATCTTCCTGGCAGTCATATGAGAATGCACAGGAGCATTGCAAGTTTGAAATTGATATTTAACGTAGAGATTAAGAGTAGAAATATATGATTCTATTACTAACAGAGGAAAATCATCTGTGGTTATTTATAGGAGACGGAGCCATTATCAAGCTTAAAGCAAGCTTATACAACTGATGTAGCAGAAAATGCTATTTTTGTTATAAAAATAGTGTCATTAAGAAACTTGTCATCCAGTTACTATTCCTGGAGGGTAGCAAAGCCTCATGAAATAATAATTTGTTTTTGTTACAATTTTGAATGTGACAAAAACAAATATGCAGTAGGAAATTAATAGCATTTTAAAAGCTGGTTTGCAATGCCCTCTAAACAAGCTTGTACCCTGCACAAGAAACTCTCTGAAGAACTTTCCCTTAGGTTTTTGGACTATTATTTTGCAATATTTTTTGCTAATGATGGAAATAAAAAAAGAAATAAATAAAACTGCAACTTTTATCAAATCTTGTTTTTTTAGATGGTAAGCCCACATCTGCTAAGATAAATCTAAATGAAAACCTTGGCAAGTCTATTAAAGACAAAACAAATCCTCAACAGCTGATGACAGAACTGCAGTAATAACATCAGCAAATCATCACTGTAGTTGTTTCACTTAAGTTCTGTTTCACCTTCTTTAGCTTGTAGTTTGCTTCACCAGTTCCAGCCCTAGTGACAGTCTCTTCTCTCTCAGAATATCACTTACCAGGAAATCCATACCACCCTTTTGCATGTCCTGTTAGGTAGGCAAATTAACCATCATAGTTAACTCATAACAATGAATCTTGAATTGTCATTAAGCTTGTGTTCTACCTGGACCAATCCTTAGGTCATTTCACTTCCATAGGCATGGTCCCCTAATTTTGGTGTATTTCTGCTAAGTATCTAAATTGTAACTTTGTGGCATGATAAACTCCAAACAATGCAATATTCTTTAAACAGGTATTTTACACACACACACACACACACACACACACACACACACACACACACACACACACACACACACACACACACACACTTCTTTGCTTTATGTTTATTTACACTTTATTGGCTGGGTCAGTTCCATTAGGCTAGCAGTCTGTTTTTAGGAGAAACTGGATGTGGTATTTGTACTGACTTGAACTGAAGTGCAAATAACTTTGACATATTTTTTGTCTAGTCTGCAGGATCCACCCAATGACTCCCCTTCCTGTATCCACTGACCTACTGAGCCATTCATTCCTCCATTGGGGGTGACAACCCCTCTGGCCCATTTTTTTACTTGGTGGAGAGCAAAGTCAGGTTTTATAGCATGGGTCAGTCTGCAGATCTTGCTGACTGTCGTGTCACCACCCCTGTAGTGGCTTGCAAACTCAATGAGCGATATCCTCGGGAGGTGCTTGTATTCTTTAGCTCATGTGCAACCTCTAGACCCAATGGCATACTGCTTGGAGCATACATATATTAAGCTCATATTTCTGCCAGCAATACAGCTGCATTCCCTCAGGTATTGCTAAGACAGCTAAGCTGCCCCCTCCCCTAAATATGGGAAAGCTGGCGTCAGCTACTCAATCTTACCTTCCCCTGCATCTTTGCCCCAGTGCTCACTTTCCTACATCTCATGTAATTAATGTAATTGTATATAATTATGCCTTTAAACAAGATTTAAAATACTAATTCAAGAGGAAAGCTTTGAATAAAATGTGACACTGCCTCAGATAAGCAAAAAGAAACAGGCAAAAAGTTGTTTATGAAAATAAATGATTTACTTTTTCTCCTTGAAAATGTGATTTTGCTGGATTGGAAGTTCGGAGGGCTTGTTTTTTGATTGTGGTAAGAATATAAAGTACTTGAACTCATTTGAGTTTGTGTACAGATCCTGAATGGATCATATGATATTTTGCATTGTATTCTGTTGCTATGTACTAACATAAGTTTTTTTCCTAAAGCAGAAACTGTTGATGACATATTTTGGAAGCATCCAACATACCATCAAAAATAATAAGAAATTATAAGAAATAGATATGTAAAAAAAGAAGAGGAAAATTGTAGTCTCCAAACCACGTGATATAAATTTTAAGTTTAAATACATGGCACTGAATATATGACAATTCAGACCAGAATTACAGGAGAATGGAGGCTGACATTGTAAAATTCTTTCACAATATGCAGTTTACAACTTGGCTTTGAGATTAAGGGAGAATACAGTCAAGCATATCATTATGCTCTTAACAACTGATGAATAAGGGAAAAATATTAAAGAAATATCAACAATGTTTACAAGAACTAAGTTCCCAAATAATGATCAGTCTGATGCTACACCCATGTTTTTATGGAAGGTATAATTGCCAACCCCTTCAGCAGAAGAGAAAGATTGAATTCTAACCTGTATCCATTTACATTAACTGAATTGTGATTAGCCAACCGTATTTGTCTAGAGAGATAAATCCATGACTATGTCTCAGGTGACGTGAGTTTGACTCGTGGTTCACGTACCTGCTGGAGCTGATATGAGGAAAGAGAAGAATGAGGAATGTTAGCCTTTGCATATCTCCTTGGGAGAGGGGATGTAGCTATGTGATCAGGATACACTGTCCATATTAGAATCCGTAGTGAAGATGGGGATGACATGGACATACTTATCTACTAAGGTGGCAGAGTTACACATGGAGGAGTGGACATGAACCACAAAAACCTATTCCATGCCATTGGATATCACTAAGCATACGCTGTGGGAAGATACGACTTAAGTCGTGTACTGTGTTCTTCTGTAAGAATGATAGCCGCACTTCTAGTTCAACAAACGCTCACACCTAGGGGCTCAGGAAGAAATAAATGGATGCCTAGAGCAGTATGATGGGGCCAGCAGAAGAAAAGTGAAAAAACTGAATTGCTGTTACAGATAAATACATTTAAAATGGAAAGGATTCTGCCTGATGACCTAATTATTTTGGTTGTTCACATACTGACAAGTCGTTGCAACAGGATTTCTTAAGGGTACACTGAGTTTCAGTGAATACATGCACAGTTGTCTTGTCATTGTATGTAGCTACTAACACAATTGCATTGAAACCAAGAAAACCAAAGGGAGATACAGGTTTATGTCGACCATAAATTTTTAATGACTGTCTGAGCACACTGATTACAAAAATTGATTACCAGATTCTACTATACAGATCAATATGCTTTTGTGTTGAAGAGCTTTGGATCAAATGATATGGTTTTCATTATTGTCAGATTAGATAACTATGCAGGGTTCCCATGCTTTGCTCATTGGCTAGAGGCTAAGAAAGTTTTTTCTTTTTCTTTTTTTTTTTTTGCAAATAAAAGACTATGTTGGGATTATTTGTCAGTGGCTTCAGAGAGTTTTGGATTCATCCCTTACTTAGTGGATTTGCTATATTATATTTATTAAGCAGTGTCTAGGATGATTAAAACTGGACAGTTTATTTTGGGTATGATTTACTTAGGCCAGGGCAAGAGGTGTGGGTGCCCTTTTTTTGCTTGCTGTATTTCTTTGCTATCAGCCATTGGCACATGCATTAACCAACAAACTTCTATAAGTAGGTGTTTGGCTAGTGGTAGAATATGTCAAGAATTAATTTGCTTGCAGTTGTTACAATAGATTTCCTGTGGAAATCAGTGGTCTTTTTGCATAGGTTATCAGGGATGTTGAGATTCTTTGAAATATTGTTGTACTATTAGTTAAATCTGAATGTAATCATGGTGATCTCGGCTCATTATTTGCAAATTCTGAAATGAGAGCTGAATTCTCTTTTAGTTCTGACACCAAATATTAATTATTTGGGGAGGGAGTAAAGAAAGACAAAAAGGTTATATGCAGACATGGGATAATTTGGGTTTAGCAACTTTTAAGCTGTATGTACTGTAGATGCATGTCAAATGCTGCATACTGATTTTTAAGTCCTTTTTTTATGCGTAAAATTTGAATGTTGCAATGTAATGTGTTGGTTAATTGTATAGCTAATTATCTAGGAAATTGTTCTAGTTAAGGGTTTCTATTTCTATGTATTACTGAAGGTTACAATTCTGTACAATATTTGAATTTTGGAAGGAAAACGGGGTAAAACTTTAAATAACGAAAAGAGAGAGATGGAAAACAGCTCCCTGAAACATTCGCAATTAGCGTTGAGTCCATTCCATGACGTATTTCTATGTTGTAGCTTCTACACATTTTTCTGTCTTCATAGGTTGCCTTGTATTTTTCTCTTTCTGTCCCCATATTGTTGATGATGCCTTAACACAGAGATACTGTCTTGATAACATGCATTTTGAAATTGTAAAAATTCACTGAATGGTGGAAAGTCATAGAGAATTATCTTCACAAAATATGTGTCACTTGTTTCCAGATAACCAAGGAAATAATATCATGTCGTTTGAGATGAAACTTATTTTTTGATTATGAGAGATGATTCCATTTCCTGAAAAGTATTTGAACAATGTGTTTACCTGGAAATGAAAATCACTATTTTCTCCTCCAGTACAGATTTGGAAAAAAAAGAGCTTGTTCAGAAATTGAGAATTTCAGAAATTAATAAACCTAACTAAGTTGAGGGCAGATGAGCAAAATACACCACACTAGACCAAATTAATAAATAATTACTTAATTACTTAATTAATTGTATTTATTTATTTATTATTTTGCCAAACAGATAACATAGAAAAACAATAACAATGAGAAGTAAATTGTTAACAGTAAGAAAACAGGGCTGAAACATATGTTAACCCTACAAAATAAATAATTGAACAACATAATAGTTTTATCTGATTTATTTATGCATTGAAGATCTTGCTACCACAACAAACTCTGCAGATATTATAGTAAAGGTAGGATCTGCTGCTAAAAGCAGTTGAGAACATTTTTTCTTTCTGATTATGGTGGACCAGCTAATTTTTTATATATGAGAAGTTTATTGTTTATGCGGTATGTTAAAAGCCGTTGCTGTCTTTTTTCTCTCATTGATCATATTCTAGTTTCCTGTTTTGTATTTGTTGCTATTGTCCATATATGTTTGATATAGACTTGATGCAGCCTTAGTAGATTGAGATATTGATGGGGATTCATAGACACTTAGCACATAACATAATACTTATTGGTGGCTATGCAAAGGATGCTTGGATTCAAATACAGCCCATAATGCATGTCTCCTAAGCTGTGCATCACCCCACAAACTGAATTGCAGCTATTCTATTGGCTATCAGTTCTAAGAATTCTCTTTATAGTACAGTTAATATATCCTTGTGCAGTATGATAATAAATAGAAGTTCTTAATAACAGGCACTTGCTATGCAGAGTGAATTTGCATTATGATATCCATTGTTCATACTGACAGGATTAGTAAAATTATTTGGAAAAAGAAGAAACAAAGCACTGAAAGCACTTAATAATTATAATTCCCATTTACAAATGCAACATTCAGAAATACAACCTTAAAAGCAAAAAAGATATAGCTCAAAACTTCTAGAATCTAATAATATTAAAGACTGGTTACCCCTTTTGATATGGTTTAACTACTAAACTTCAAATTTAAATATTTCCCAGAAGCTTCAAATTAATGTTTATATAAATAAAAAACACTTAGCTGTAACAAATGGAATTAAATGATATCTTGATCATCGGAGTAAAATTTTAAATGAAATTCTTATGCAACAAATTTAACATACTTGGTAATTACACAGGCAAGTGCTAATTATCAACTATTAATCACCTGTAAATATATTAAAATACTTTAAAAATATTGAATATTCAATGATATGCCAATGATATAATTAGCAATTTTGTAACAAATTTATCATCTAAAAGGATTATCATTTCTGCATCAAATTCCATCCATAATTAACATACTTCATGTACAAAAATAGTACTTGTTATCAATATCATAATTTCAATTACCATGAGTCCAAAACATCAGTCAATCCCCAGAAGGCATTAACTAGTTAGATTCATGAATGCATTGTATTTAAACTGCTTTTCAACTTAGCAGCACTCAATTTGCAACATCTTTTAAAATTCTGTAAGCAAAATATTGACTCCCTATTGAAATGTTGGCACTCGAAATGCTGAGTGCCAATAAACAGAAAAAAAAAGACTGAAAACACAGGGAAAAAAGTGAAACTTGAAAATCGTTCTTCTTAAAGCTTCATTTTGCAAGCCCCCTCACACACCCTGAACTTGTATACTGTAAGATCACCATACCTTGAATCAAAGGGAATATTCCAAGAAGTGGCATCTCAGGCATAATACATGTAAGTATAATCTTTGAATATTCAGTCTTTATATTTTGGGACTATATCTGGTAGGCCCCAACATTTTAAATGGCTACCCAAAATATTATTTAATGCAACCGAGTATACTGAATGCAATCAAGCAGTACAGTCAGATTAGCATAATACCTGCATTTGTTAAACAGACTCATGTATATAAAACAAAACAGATACTACTTATACTAAACATACCTTTGGGTCCAATTGTTTCATATCATTGAAGTTTTTTTTATATATGGCACAGATTAAAATGCCAGCTATTGCAACTACTAAAATTCCTCTGTAGAGAAAACTAAGTGCACTAATAGATCATGTCTGACAGCTGTTAAGCAGCAATTTCAACTATGACATCTATTATAACTGTATAAACTACATATTGTATTCAGTGTTGTGAAATATTACGTAACTCAAATAGCAGTCAGTTTAGCATAAAACCATTCTTTCTTATGCAGCCTGAATTGTACAAGGTGCTCATTTATTATAACTACAGTGTTTCCATACACAGCTCATCCCCTACTAAGTCATTTTCCTCACATCTATAAACAAATAAATGATCCATTTCACTAATGACTAAAATTCATTTCCCCCAGCTCGCCCCTTTACTAACTTTTCAACATTTCAGCATCCTTGACCTGTGCAACTCTTCATGATACATCCATTCTTAACACTTACTCCCCATCCCCCTCACTCTGACATTCTACCATTCTCTATGTCAATACTCTCCTCTCCCCTCCCCCTCACTCTGACATTCTACCATCCTCTATGTCACTACCCTCCTCTCCCCTCCCCCTCTCACTCTGACATTCTACCATCCTCTGTCACTTCCCTCCTCTCCCCTCCCCCTCACTCCAACATTCTACCATCCTCTGTGTCACTTCCCTCCTCTCCCCACTCCCTCACGCTGATATTCTACCATCCTCTGTCACTTCCCTCCTCTGCCCTCCCCCTCACGCTGATATTCTACCATCCTCTGTCACTTCCCTCCTCTGCCCTCTCCCTCACACTGATATTCTACCATCCTCTGTGTCACTTCCCTCCTCTCCCCACTCCCTCACTCTGACATTCTACCATCCTCTATGTCATTTCCCTCCTCTCCGTTTCACTGTACTTTTCATCCTATAACTACCCTTCATCTAGAGCAACTACATATTATTTCAATATAAAGAGTACCAATAAATTAATTTCAGTATGGCAAGATTAATTTATCTTTGTACTTCTATTTCACCAAGGTGAACATGAAAATGGTTTAGGTCAATCAGTGTTCCCCTGTTATCAAATGAAAATAAAATAAAGTGATTCCTTATTATAAATTTAAGGTGCGGTCCCCATTTAAATAACTTTGATGTTAAGTATTAAAGAAGTTCTCTTCTCACAATCCTGTACCTTTTTCCCAAATTATTGAAGAATTTGCCATGGTGTAACTTGCAGCTGCGACAAACACACAAAATTCTTTCTTTCTTTTTTTGTCTGGCATCACTTGTATAGCTGGACATCAAAAATTCCTGCAAGACTTTCTTTCAAAATGTTCTTAAGAAAGAAAGAAACAAACAACATGATACCTTAATTGGTGAAATAACATCAAACTGAATGCAGAAAGAGCCAAGAAGCAGTCTGACACAAAAATACAGACTTGTTTTGACATACCTTGATAAATGGTTAGTACACGTTCGAGGCAGTTTAAGATCCTGAGAGAACTCCGTTACGGTATTGAACAAAAATAATTATAAAAAACAAGAAATATACATTGGGTGGTATTCATAATCTGGGACTTTACAGCTACATAGCGGTTATCCACGAAGAGTGCTGCTACACATACATGCAAATAAGCTAAGTATAGGTTATTTGTGATGAATAAGGAAGAGCAAAAGCATTTTGAAAAACATGCCTAGTATCCAATGCTAAGCATTAAGTCAGTGCAAAGTACTGTGTGAAAGTCATATGCTTCATATCACTTTGTATGTATTCGAATTAAATGGACTCGGCTATGTACAGTCATGCCCGAAAGACTTAAGGCAAGCAGCAGACTACACAACTTTTATTATTAATATTAAAAAATATATACGGTGTTAGAATGTTTCATATAGGGGTATCCTTATGTGAACACCCTGTTGGCTACTTTAAAGAAGAGAAAGGAGGAGATAGGAAAGACTGGAAAAATGAAAACATATTAAAGGGTAACACATAAAGAAAATGTCAAGAGGGTTGTGCCAGAAGAGGGGCACTTTATTTTTGAAGGGGTAAGACTCAGTTTTCATTTTCAAATATTTTTTATATAAGAGAGTAGCATGGGAACACAATATGTAAGAGGGTGCAGGAGACGGGATAAGGGAAGAAGGAGTGTGGAGGTGTGATATCTGCAGGAGTCCCCAGTCCAAACAGCCTCAAATGTTTCCACTGTCAGCTGGTGGTGCAGTGGAGGGCCCCAATGTTAAGGGGTTAGGGGCCTCTGGTGGTGCAGTGGAGGACCTCAATGTTATGGGGTTAGGGGTCTGTGGTGGTGCAGTGGAAGACCCGAATGTTATGGGGTTAGGGATCTGTGGTGGTGCAGTGGAGGACCCCACTTATGATACAGTAGGGACCTGTGGTAGTGCAATGGTCATCATTAACTGGGACAGCGTGTCTTAAATGTGCTGAAGTCCATCAGTCCATGACCTACTCCAGTACATCCTCAACCAAGTCTGAAGCCCCTGTTCCATGAGGCTTGCCAGGCTGCAACATACCAGGATACCTGCAGGACTGGTGACACCAACCTGTCCCTGGGAGGAAGTTCCCAGATGGGGATAGGTTGAGTGCTTCCTAACCTGGGAGGTATGTGCCTGGGCCACTCATCAGGATTTTAGATCTGTAAAAACATTAATATAAATGGGAGAGAAAGAAAATAATAAAGACGAATGCTGAAAAGGACTGCATAATTAAAAATAAGATAAATAGAGAAAAATGGGGGAGAAACGAAAACAATATACACAATAAATTCACACACCATATTATGTAGCATTCGATTTCTTGCTTTAAAATTATTTTCTTTTTAAAAATCTGTATTAAAATAAAATTTAAGGGAAGTGCTTAAGGAGACATGGGACTGCTCATATGGGAAGTGCATAAGGAGACATGGGACTACTCATATGGGAAGTGGATATGCATAGATTTATGTGTACGTGCATGTGTATATGTGGGGAGAATGCTATGAGAAGTGCTTATGTATACTTTGTATGACATTTTAATGGAAGTGTGCATGTATACTGGGTAGGAGAGTACAATACTATCAAATTCAGGTTAGGCTTACTGGTGGCAGTCAACTACACAGATATAATGACCATATTTGTGTTTGATGTTTGCAATATTGTAAAGAAAACAACCTTTATAAATACTTACATCTTATACAGTCAGTTAAAGACAGGATACTGTAGTGTATATGCATGTACATATACGGTGTATACACACACACACACACACACACACACACACATATATATGTACATATATATATATATATATATATATATATATATATATATATATATATATATATATATATATATATATATGTGCCAATAATAAGTGATTTTCTCCTCAGCTATAAACAGAAGATATATGATAATTGTCATTTACCTGTATTAAACCTTTTTTCACTTAATATTAATTATATGACTGATACTTGTATGCAAGGTATTGCATTCCTTGAAGTATTTGATTATAATGCTTTCATGACTACCTGAATTCTCATACTGTGCCAGTCTTCTCTTTACTGCAAGCTATAAACAAACTGATAATCTTTTGGTGGAATGATGTTTAAAAATATTATGTTTTGTACATAACAGTCTATGAGTTTTGTTCAGGCAGAAGTTGTTCACACACCAGAAAATGTAGCGATTCATGAAGTTTTCATTTCCTTAGCTTTACAAATAGTGTGCTTTGATTGCTTTTTGCCTAAGAATTCTAAGCACATAACGGGATGATTTAAAATGCATACAGAAGTAATATAGAAATTATGCAGCTGGTCATTTCCCATTACAGTATGTCCAGATCTTTCACTTGACTGCAACCCCCTAACCTGTATCTGACTAGGGCGTGGTGCCTGACAGAGTTCAGACATCTTGTAGCTCCAGTTAATATTGTGGAAAAAATGGATGTCTTTCACAATTATTAAACAAGTAAATATTTTTTTCTGGCCTACTTACACAAAATTCTTTCTTTACAAAAACTGCCTGCAAGTAAGTTAACTAGTAGATAAGGTGCCACAATACTAAATTAAATTATGTGAAAATGCATTTTTTTCTTTTGCTATCTGTATAACTGAAAAAATAGTTGTAAGTGTACTCATGCAGACGTATGTCTGTGATTTACAGATATATGTAGTTAGATTATTATTTTACTCATCTGTATGTCACATTTGTACATAAACAGTCCATATATTTGCATACAGATGCACGTGCCTCTCGACTGTCCAGATTTTTGCAAAATGTACAGATTTTTGCCTCATATTTTTTGTTTGTTGCTCATAAAATTTATGGTTTTCTAGAAAATCACTGAAGAGTGAAGTCACTAAATAATGACATGCATTTGAGTTTGACTTCATATCTTTTAGAAAAATCCACGCTAACATAAAATCCTGTTACTGTGTTAGCTTTATAAGTTTTATAAGCTTTACAAGAGCAAAATTTAAATTTTGTCCTTATTTTTGGGCCTTTGCCCCCCCCCCTCACTGTTTTAGGTCCTGTCCAGATTTCCTGTGCTAAGAGGTTGAGAAGCATACACATGTAGTTCTGTGTACAGATGATTGCTTTCTTTTTCATTATTATAGTAACATTGAATATATATATATATATATATATATATATATATATATATATATATATATATATATATATATATATATATATTATAGTAACATTGAATATATATATATATATATATATATATATATATATGCAGTTATACAAATTTTTTTCTAGCAAATACCTTCAACCATGTAACCTTCTTCTAATTTATTTTTAAACCTATGTTTAATATGTCCAAAAATACTGCTTACTATAGCACTCTGGCCTTTTCTCTACTATCTGGCCAACCCACTCAGTCTGCAGGTCAGGCCTATATTTCTGTAGGTCATCATACCTGTGGCAGCACTGTTGATCAGAGAAGGTGATCCCTGTCTGGGATGACAGGTGCTCAACGACATCCTGCCAGATATCTATCTTTTCCCACTCAGAATCACATGTGCATGCCTAGATCTTATCCAGATACAGCTCCCTAAGAAGGTAGACCATTATCAGGGTTTCCTTGTTAGACCAGCTTGGAGTGCGGCCTCATGTCCACATGCCAGAACCAAAATGAAGAAAGTATGAGCCAGGCTGTCACAGGTTTAAAAGCACTCCATCTGAGTTGTGACATCACCTTATTCAAACCCAGTGAATGAGCAGAGGCATTAAATCAGGATGGTTATAGGTTTCATAGGTGTGTTCTAGGCTAATGGCCATGGGACCTTTACAAGCCTAGCCATAGGATTACCCTGGCATCATGCCCCCCACCTTAGTTCCCAGTGCCTCTGTTGACTAGAGCCACTAGAGTTATCCCCAGGGTGAACTTTCTATTTCCCATCCACGTGTCAAGATTTCTCTGGAAGAGGGTCAGTGAGTTGCTCTGCTTGACATGTATGGGATGTCTATTCCATAGCAAGGGCAGTCTCTTGGTTATAAACCTGTGCCTCCAGTACATTCTGTTGGTTGTTTTAATGAGGTTGAGGTCTATGGAGCATGTGGTGCGGATGGATTGGGATTTCTTTAGATGTAGCATTTCTAACAGAGCTGGGTCAGACATGGCTTTGTAAGTCAAACAGAGATCACCTCTAAGTAGGCAATATGAGACAAAGAATAGTTGGAGTTTTTTGAGTCTGTCCATATAGGACAAGTGTTTAAGGCCTAGGATCTTCTTTGTGAGATACTTTTGCAGCCTCTCCAGTTGTTGCAGGTGTCAAGTGAGGTACATGCCAAATGGGGCATTATACTCATTGATTGGCCTAATGAGGGAAGAGTAGAGGGAGACAACAACCTCTTTCTTCCTGGATGCAAAACCCTTAGTAATGAGATGTGCCACATAGAAGGATTTTCTGACCACAGTGGCAATGTGATGATCAAAAGAGAGGATGCTGTCAACATGTGTTCCCAGATCTCTTATAACGCCTTCTGTGTTCAGTGGACTACCATCCATGTGGTAAGTCATGGGAACTGAGCTTTTTCCCAAAGGGGATGATGACACATTTTTTGGCATTGAGCTTAAGGCCATGGTTCTGACACCAGTCGTTGGTCTCAGTGAGGCCATTCTGTAGGATGTCAACATCACTTGGAGAGTTAATGATAACTCACAACTTGCAATTATCTGTGAACTTTGTCAGCCAGAGTCTCTTTGTGTTGGCCTGGACTTTAGAGATGTAGATACCAAACAGGAGAGGACCCAAAACCGAACCCTGTGGTACTCCACTCATGACTAGTCATCAGTCTGACTTGGAGTCAGCTACTTTTACACTGTAGGTTCTATCTGTGAGCCAGTTTGCAACCCACCTAGTGATATAGGGGTTGATGCCTAGTTTAGTGAGTTTTTCTGTGACTCTTGAGAGGGGAATGGTATCAAAGGCCTTGGTCAGATCAAGGTAGGCTGTATAAACCACCCTGCCTTCATCCACAGCTCTGGTGACCAACTCAAAGAAGTCGAGCAAGTTGAGCAGGCATGATCTACCCTTCACAAAACCAAACTGTGTGGAATCCAGTTTGGAGATTATTATTGCCAAGCTTGGTTTAACCACAAATGCCACATACATTTTTTTTCTTAAAGGAATACATTTGTATTTCATTTATATAGGAGATTAAAAAAGTATTCTGTCATCATTTTTGATTATATGACTTACAACTGCTACTGCTGCTGGGCATTGCCTTAGGTTCCCTTTGCTGAAGTATTACACCTGAATGTCATTTATGCATGTCTCATACAGTATAGCAGCAGTATTCTTTTTTTAACTGGGTGGTCTTTTCACAAAAACAAATATTCCTATGTATGTGAGTAAAAACTTCTATTAAATATTGAATGGTTTAAGGTGATAAAGTGTGACAAATGATGTTAGATAGGCAGGGATTATATTTCATGTTTGTGAAAACTCTCGGGCATATGACTGCATTTTGTTCTTTGTAACTATATTCAGGTTTGAGCATATTGGAGGCCATTTGCACATTCCTGCAGCATCTTGGAGCTTGCTAAGTACTGCTGTGGACTCTGCTTCTGTCCATAGTGTGTTCACATGAACTTAATGCCTCATTCATGTGTAACCAAGACCTAATTATGTGGATAAGTGGACATATAGATTCACGTACTGCTGCGTCTCAAAGTGCTAAACATGAAAGGGCATAATTTACATACAAAATGTGGAAATGGACAGGAATTCATGTGAAACCATTTAATAATACTATATCAACTTGTGATTACTTAAGTTAGATGGCAAATTACTTAGGAAAGCTCTGAAGTTTTAAAGTAATGAAAAAAAAAACAATATAAATATGGTAATTTAAGATGAACCCTTCAAAATGATGCCAAATTGATGAGTTTACTTCAAGAAATGTTTTGTTTAAAATATATAATGGACATAGTATGATGACTTTAGTGAATATTGCAAGACTGTCATTAGTAAATGGAAAATCATCACAGCAGCAGAGGAAATGATTATGTCACTAACAAAACCTATTATTTTGGTGTCACATACTGGTTCTGCATACATTGCAGAAATGCAGTGCTTTATTTTTTTATTCAAATAGTTTTATTGTTTTCTAACAAATAATAATGAGCTTACAAATCCATTGGAAAAGGAAACTATTAACAATATATACAAATGGCCTACAGTAAGTAACAATCTGTAGTAAGAATTTAGTTACACAAAGTTAGACTAAAGTTATGTTTCTAATATATAAATAAAGTTTCAAAAGTAGTAAACGTCTGGAAAATGGAATAGGAATACTTTTTAGTCCAAAGTTAGTAACGCTTCCAAAAACAAACTGGAAACCGAAAATCCAAGTTGAAACACATTAACGTCTTTATTTGTCACACTTTCTTTACAAAACAAATGACTTCATCAGATGCACAATAGATTATACCTAACACATATTTATACCTTTCTTAAATTAATTACTTAATTAAAACCAATCATTTATTTAAATAAATTTAAAACCAACCAATCTTGTGTTTTGTATGCATTCATACTCATGAATAATTCATTACACTTTTAAATAGCGCTTCTATGGAAATGAAACTCAATTCCAATACAATTTCTTTAAAATGAAATATCTCTAAAAACAGTATGTGAAATGCTATGAGCTTTCTGAGTTAACATTTTTTACTTGTTGCTTCTGTGAATGAAATAAATAAATAAATATAAATAAAAAATACAACTTGACTATCATTCTTATTTTATAAAGGTAGTAACTATAAGGTTAAAGGAACTATACTATCAAATTCAAAATTCATCTCTTGTAAGTATGTTATGAAATATAAAAGTGATAAAATATAATTTTTCATATTGTACAATATAGGATAAAAATGCAGTGTAGATATTCCCATTTAAATATCTTACTTGTGTATGGTTTTTATATATCTCATCTGAAATTTATAATTATTATGACATTAGAGTTTGGCAGATCTCAATTTTAATAATGGCATTATAGAGATGAATTCATTTAAGCCAGGGTGGCTGCTAGCATCTAAGGTTAGTTGCCACCACAATTCTCGAAATTCAATTCTTTCTTCCCATGGCCCTCCCCTACCATCTGTTTTTACCTGTTCTAACACTAGAAAGGAAAATTTAGCTTTTGAACATGTAATCAAATGTTTATAAAGTGCATTAGTGTCTTTTTTAATAGATATTTTGTAATAATGTTCGTAAATCCTCCTTTTGAGTTTTCTCTCTGTTTTACCTACATAGAAGGATTTACAAACTGTGCAAGATGCTAAGTACACAAGTCCCTTTGAGTCACAATTATGATATTCTTTGTTGACCAACCACTTGTTTCTACATTCTAGGTAAAATTTGTCAGTATTCATAATGTGTTGACATTGACCACACCTGCCACATTTGTAGGTGCCTGTTTTATTTCTAGTGATTTTTGTTGATTTGTTTTCCAATAATGATCTTAGATTCCTAGAATTTTTGTATATTATTTTTTGTGGACCTCTAGGTATTTTTTCTATATCTGTGATGGAAATAAAACGTTCCCATTCTTTCAAAAACTTTTTCTTTGTTTTGTTATTAACTCCGTTATATTCCAATACTAAAGTTTTGTCAAAACTGGAATTATTATTTTCCTTTTGTGTGGGTCTTGTTCTCTCTAAGTTAATAGTATTGATTATAGATTTGAACCTATCCATTCTGCCATTAACCACTTCATTTCTAATTTCCTTAACAAAATTGGGGGGGGGGTAGCCTCTTTCTAGAAACATAGATTCTAACAAATTACATTCCTCCTTGAAGTCTTCCCTTCTACTTGTCATGCGACTCCCCCTTACAAATTGACCTTTGACTATGTTTTTTTTACAGTGTAGAGGATGTGCACTATCATAGTGCAAGAATGTGTTGCAAAAGGTCTTTTTCCTGTACACTTTTGTTTCTAATTTATTGTTTAGTTTGTAAATTTCCACATCCAAATATTGTACACTGTTTTCTGTGATTTTATGAGTAAACTTTAAAAAGGAACTAATAGTATTTAACCATTCCAATAATTCATTAAGTTTTTCTCTACTTCCGTTCCAAAAAATTATAATGTCATCTAAAAATCGGCGGTACAACTTCCAATATTGTTGAAATTCAGTTGTTTTAATATTTTCTTCTTCCCATCTAGTGAGAACTAAATTAGCAAAAGTGGGGGCACACGCTGCCCCCATAGCTACTCCCTGCAGTTGTTGGTAACATTCTCCTTTGAAATATATAAAGTTGTTTCGCAAGACTAAATCCACTAACCAAGAAAATGTTAGTTTTTCTTTTTGACTCAAGCTATTTTCTTGGTATATCATGTCCTCGAACATCCTCATTCCTTCTACCCAGGGAATGGAGGAAAACAGATCAATAATATCAATGGTCACAAAAATCATGTTTTCATCATATAAATCTGTTGTCACTGTTTTTAATAAGTCCCAGGAATCTTTTAACATAAATAATTTACTCATCCAGATTTGTTTTAACTTAAAGTCAAGGTATTTAGAAGCGTTACGAACTTTGGACTAAAAAGTATTCCTATTCTGTTTTCCAGACATTTACTACTTTTGAAACTTTATTTGTGTATTTTCGCTGGTAGTTGCCTGCTTACTGGTTAGTTTCTAATATATAAACAGAAAGTCTCGATGGGAGAAAGTACTTTCATCCAATGGTTGTTAGTCTAGTTCTTAGGAGATATTCTTACTTCCTTAGCCTTCATTTCCAATAGCACAGTTTCTTTCATCAGTTGGAATAGAGGAGGATTTCTACTTCCTTGTGATGCATTTCCTGGCTACTGCTAGCATAGTCCAAAGAAGATAAAGATCTTTTTTATTCATTAAATTGTTTTCATTAACATTCAACAAAATTAATGACTTTGACAAACTGAAAGAATCTGCATAAATAGCTTGAAAAAAATATTAATCTCTTCCCAGAATTTCTTAATGTAAATACAATCGAAAAAAATATGTGACCAATCAGCTTTACAGATCAATGAACATCTCCAACATGTTACTTCTTTGGAAGAGTTACATTTTGATATTATATTTGGAAAATAAAAAGCTCTATGCAAAAATTTTCCAAATTTGTAAATTAGAGGTTAATTTAATAGAGTACAAGAGATTAATTTTATTTTCAACAGATAAATTTAAAGAAAGTTCTCTACTAATAAAATTCCAGTAAATTTAATTGGATTTAACTTTATAATTTATTATGATTTTGTATATATTTGATGTTGTGTTTGTCCAATGAAAACCATTATATAAAACTTCATTCATAAAAAATATAAGTTTAGGAATAGATTTAAAGGAAGACTTATCAATTATTCTACATAGATCTTGGGCATAGGATTGCAAGTTGAGAACTAGCCAATCAGAGCTTGATATTTTGATATCTTGAACTCTTTAACTGTTGTATATCTAAGACCATCAATTTTTAATACAGCGATACCAACATGTAAAGTTTTTAGTTTCCCAAGTATTAAGCTTTTTAATTTTATTTAAAAAGTTTTTAGTAGATCTAAAGGGAAATAATAATGCTAGCCATAATTTTATATCAGTGTTATTATTAATAACATTTCTACATATATCTATAGTTTATATATTTTAGATTAGTAGGCTTAGAAGAATTATATTGTATGTTTACACTAAGGATATACCAAAGTTTTTTTATTTTGATCATTTAGTTGTAGATTTTTAGTTAATTTATTTTCATTTAGGAAGATAATGGTGAGTAAAGATTTCCATGTCGAAAAAAATTGTTGGTCTATCCAATTTATGAATATTTTAAAAATGGATGCTTTAATGTAAGAGTCTGTCTGGAAAATTGATACTGCCTAATTCCCAAGGTCTTATGTAATTTGAAAAACTATTCTATTTCTTTTTGGGAACCAACGAACATTTATAAGAATTGTGTTTATTTCCTTTAAAAGATTTCTGTTGGGGGACATAAGAATAGCTTGTGTAATATAGTTTACTTTTGGGAGAAGAACCATCTTTATTAGTTGCACTCTCTCTTCAAATTTTAAGAATAATTTATTCCATTTTCAATATAGGTTCATAGGTTAGTACTAGGCTAATTGCCCCTTGTGGGCCATTTTAAACCTAGCCAATTACCCCACGTGAGAATCAAACCCTGCACCTTGTGTTTGCCAGGTAAACACCTTAACCATTATGCCATCCTCCCAAAATATGTGATTTTAAAATTTCCACAATATTGTTGTCATTTATTTTTAATGTTAAATCCATATTTTTACAAAGAACTATCCCTAAATAATTTATAGATGAAACCTGTTTCCCAATTAATTGATTTAAGTTTAAGTGAGTATCGATCTTTTTTTAAAAAACATGAAGTTGGACTTTGTTTTGCTAACACATAAACTTGAGATTTGATAAAATGCATCAATTTGTGAGTGTAACTCTTGTAAATATTCATCTGAGTTGGTTAGAGTAAGGAGAATGTCATCAGCAAACAGCATTATTTTAATATTAGATTGACCATATACTTTAATAGCTTTAATCTTTGGGTTGTGATGAATGATTGAAGAAACGTATTCCATTGGTAGTGCAAATAAGATAGGGGACATAGGGCAACCCTGCTTTGTACCTTTAATAATTTCAATGGCTTCTGAAGTGAATGGGCCCAATTTTATATATGCAAGATTATTTTTATAAATATATTTGATTAATGAATAAATTGCGTGGGAAAGTTAAAGAGTTCTAAAACTTTAAAAAGATAATCCCATTTTAGCAAGTCAAAGGCTTTTTCAATGTCAAGAGCAACTATAAGGCCTTCTTGCTTGTCTCTATTTATAATGTCACTTGTTGTGTCTTTCGGCTTTTCCTGGTTAGGGGTCATCACAGCGGAACTCCAGTCCACTAATGATTGGTAGTTGATTTTTACGTGCCGAGTTACCAGCCCTGACACACAACCTTCAACGAAGGTACGCCCATTCACGCATGTCTCCACGCAGAAGGCGCTCTAGCTGAGAATCGAACCGAACAGCGTCTTACTGTAAGGCAACAAAGCTACCGCATCACCACCACTGTCACTAATTGTTAATGTTTTTTGAATGTTATCCTAAGTATGTCTATTATATATAAAGCCAGTTTGATCATCGCTAATAACATAAATTAGAGATTTTTAAATTCTATTAACCAGAAGAGACATGAAATTTTTTTTAATCATTGTTAAGAACTGAAATTGGCCTGTATGAGTTGCATTGTTTGGATCTTTATCTTCATTTTTGATTGGGGTGATGAGTGAATATCTCCATGAAGGTGGAATTGTATTGTGCATATGAATTTCATTTAGTGCTTTATGTAATGTTGTGATTGCAGAGGTAGGTAATAATTTATATATTTCCATAATAACTCCATCTATTCCAGGGGTTATTATTTTTGCCTTCTTTCATTTTTTCAGTAAGTTCCTTAAGAGAAATTTATTTTTGAGTATCTGTAATTAGTTTTTCTGGATTTTTTTTTTATTTTAGATAAATCCAATTCTAAATTTGGGATGATATGAGGTGAATAATTTTTTCTAAGGTTTTCTGCATAGTGAAATTTAAAGGCGGCTAAGATGTCGCTTATATCAGAAACTTTTTTATTATTTTTCCCTTCATAAATGATGTTTGCAATGTTATTAGAGTGTTGTCTTTTTATTCTCATAACTAAGTTATGCAGATATTTTGGTGACACAGAGAACAAATTTAGTTTTAATTTTTCTAGAGCCATTTTATACATTCTGGAGATTTGTTATTTCTAAATAGATAAAGAAAATAACTATCAGGAAGACTGATAACATTAAACAACTTAGTGTGAAAAGAAAAGAAAACAAAAAATTGGTAAATACTATCATTTAGATAGAAAGATATTTATGATAAATAAAGGATTCCAGTTATAAGAAAAATGTGATGGCTAGAACTTTGTCAATTGTTATTAGGCTATACTTTGAAAATGAAACATTTCCAGAAATTAAAGATTACTAATGAGAAATAAGAATCTAATTCATACTCCAATTATACAACAATAATTAAAATTTATTGCATAATAATCAAAAAAAGTGAACTAGTATAATGACAAAGCAAAAATATATATTTTTTTCTTTGTTCCTATTCCTTTCCTTTCTTTTTCTCTTATACTTCTAACAGCATTTGGAATATGAAAGGATAACAGGAGTTCACTAAAGAATAAATTGTGACACAACTGTTATATAAAAAGATTTTGAGGAAGTGAGTATTGTGCAATATTAAATCAGTGGAGTAACTTCAAATCCTACATCACAAATCCAGTATACATATAAATATTAATATGTGTCACAGATTATTTTGCTGTGTTCCAAGCTTCTTTAGATATAGCTCTGGGCTTCAAATTTCCCAGACCTAGAACATTAAATAATAAGCTAAAATTTAAATAAAGAGAAGAGTTGATATTGTTTGCAGAATTTGTTTTAGTAAATACATTCATAGTATATGAAAGATAAGAAGTATAAATGGTTATGATGAGTAGTATCATTGCTTAGAAACATTACAATTTAATCAGTACTGTATTGCTTGGTTTATAATAAATGAATCAGTGCTATAACATCAAGCATTTCTGACATTACTTATTTCCTGTAAACAGAGAGATATGAAACCTGATATACTGCATTTAATATTTTATACCTCACACTGTTACCCAATGTCTATTGCTGTATCATCTTAGTGTACACATAAATATATGTACTACCCCAGAGGGTAAGAAATTAAAAAAATTAAAAGCAAGTTGGATTAAGACATTTCATTGTTTAGACCATTCATTTTGTAGATCTGATCATGTTTTTTTCTTCTTTACCCTTCTTTTTTCTTCTTTAAACACAGATCAGACAATAAATTAAAGATTTGTTAGTCAATAATAAATAATTTCAGAATGTAAGTGCTAAATAATTGATGGCTTAGCTAAGTGTGAATTAAATCTATGCATAGACATTTAGTTTTACCTATAAAACTTTCTAAGTGAATGTGGCTCATCTGTTATTGTTATAAAGGTGTTTACAAAGGCAGTAAATGGCTTATGCTAGATGTGAGAAAATTTATAAAGACTAATTAGTTCACATGTTTGTCACTAATCCAGGGTATGATTAAACACGGTATTTGCTTCTACATTACATCTCTTCCAGCACTCTAATAAAATGCCATAGTTCATTAATATGAGTGTTTCTCTAAACTACTGAACCATCATAATTATAAGGTACTGTGCCAGTTTGTACCAAACAATAAACAAGTGCCACATATACAGAGATCAAGTTACGATAATCACTGTATTCTAGTATGCTAGACTCATTGAGAACAAGAGGAAACAGAGAAGTTTAAATATGGATAATGTAACTATATACATTAGTGAGCAAGGATAACCACACACAGGGCACAAGGGCTTGCAAACTAAACACTCCGACAGGGTCTAAGTCCGGTATCATGAATCATTATATAATATCAATGACCTCAAGGGTTGATTAATAACAAGTCCATTTAGTGTTCACTTAATTAAAGGACTACACTAAAATAGAAAGGCATTTCTAGCTGTTAGTGAACTAGCTAGTAATATACATACACGAGTGCTAACAATTATTTATTTTATTTATTTTATTTATTTTACATTTGTTAACCGGGCTAGTCTAGCTGGATACATATCCGTTTTCAGTAGAGGCCCGAGGAGAAAAGCTCCAAACAATCAAAATGGTCAGTACATGTTCAAATTAGATACAAAATAGTGTTACAAAAAAAAGAATACAAATAACATTTACAAGATGAAAAAAATTACATAGAAGTTATATAGGACAAAGATCATGCTGGAGGTTATACATAGGATTAATTTCACATAGCAATGGAAAATAGACTGGATCAGGTATAATCCTCATTGATATAAGGAATGAGAGATTTTAGAGATCTGGATACGAGAAATGGGCTAGGAGGAAGTGGGACTCGTAGGGTATGAGATATGTAGTTAGTCATGTGCACGAAATGGGCATAACCATTGTGTTGTGAGATATTCTTTAAGGTTGTTTTTGAATTGAGTGCATGAGGTTGCCAGTCTTAGGTAGTTTGGCAGGGAGTTCCACGGCTTGCCAATGGAGTTAGCGTAGAGGGCATCCCCACCTGAGTTCTTAGCTTTAATGGTTAGGATCTGGGTACTGTTAGAGGATTGAAGACTATTGAGGTTAGAGTACGGAGTCAGAATGCTGCATAGTGAGGGAGTTTTATCAGGATGGTTGATTATTTTGTAAGCTTCGGTGAGTTGGTTAAGTTTGAGGAGATTAGGCAGTTCCAGCCAGCCGAGGTTCCTCAAGTTAAGACAATGGTGGATTCGATAGGGGGAACCTGTTATAAATCTAGCAATGTGGTTGTAGGCAAGAGAGAGCATGTTAAGTTCACGTTTGTTGAGGAAAGAGAGGACAGGGGATGCGTAGAGGAGGGAAGAGAGGAGATGGGTACGGGCAATAGTTAATTTGGTAGAAGGAGTTAAGAAATTTTTAATTCTGTACATGGATCCTAGTTTTTTGTTAACAGACTTTATGGTTTGAGTAATGTGTATGTCGAATTTGAGCTTATGATCAATGGTAACTCCAAGTAATTTGGTACTGGTGACAGGGGTTATGAGGGTCCCATTGTTGGATTTAACATGGAAGGTTATATTGTTGGTGTTTGGGAGTGCTTTGCCATGGGATGAGAAAACGTTGGGGAAGAATAGTAATAATTTCGTTTTAGTTGGGTTAAGTAGGAGTTTCAAGTCGGTAAACCATTTTTCATCTAGAGAAAAACAATGTTGAGTGATGGTTTGGAGATTCAAGATGGAGACGTCTGAGCAGATTAGGGTGGAGTCGTCGGCATATTGTATGCAGGTGGATTTAGGGATGACTGATTGAAGGTCATTTATGAAGATGGAAAACAGAAGTGGGCCCAGTATGGAGCCCTGGGGAACACCTATGGTATTTGGGAGTAGTCCTGATATACAGTTTTGCCACAGGACAGCTTGTTGCCTACCCGTGAGGTAGGCCTTGAACCAGTTTAGTGCTGGTGTGTCCAGATGCAGGGTTTCAAGGGTGTTAAGAAGGAGCTGATGATTGACCATATCGAAAGATTTTGATAGGTCCAAAAAGAGGGCGGAGGATATAAGTTTGTTGTTGTGATTGTTATTGATGGAGTCAACAAAGGAAAGGAGGGCAGTAGTTGTACTATGGTGGGGGCGAAAGCCATGCTGGGAGTTGGACAAGAGATGATTAAAGGTTAGGTAGTGAAGAAGTTGTTTGTGGATGCATCTCTCCATGATTTTCGCTATTGGGGACAGTATAGCTATTGGTCTATAATTTGAGGTTTCCATGGAGGTACCTCCTTTGTGAAGTGGAATGATATAAGAAATCTTCCAGATAGAGGGGATGTTCATCTCAGTTATAGTTCTATTGATAAGGATTGATACTGGGTAGTCTATTACATCAGATGCAATTTGTAAGAATTCTGCAGGAAGGTGGTCAGCCGCTAGGGTGGTTGGTTTGAGTTTTTTTAGGAGGGTACGTATATAAGAAGAAGAGACTGGATTTAAATTGAAAGGGGTAGGGGTGTCAACGTGCTGTTGAACAGCAGATGGGGGAGTGGAGGTTAGTTGACTCACTAGTTTTTGGATAGTCTCAGTGAAGAAGGAGTTGAATCCTGTCCTTTCTCTATCAGTTTTTCGGGGGTTGGGGTGGAGGTTTTACCTGGGTGTAGAAGGTTGTTAAAACCTGCCCAGAATTTCTTTGGGTTGTTCTGGTGTTTTTACTGGAGGTGGCAGAAGTATTGTTTTTTTATCTTGGGTAACAGCTGTTTTAGTGGTGTTTCTTAGTTGTTGAAATTTAGTGCGATCTTGGGAGGTTTTTGTGGCTCTCCATTTATCCCAGGCTTGGTCACAAAGTTTGATTTTGGTTTTGGTTTCTTTTTGGTTTCAATTATACACTGAGAGAAGCAGGAAGCCCATAGGATACAAGGGCTTGTAGTTTAAGCACTCGTTTGGGTACTGGGTTTGTTTCATTAAACTTTATTTATATAATATCAGATGACAACAAGAATAGAAAAAAACTACTATTCTGTTTTGTGTAGATTCGTGAAAATAGCTACTCTAAAGAAATGATGCTTCTAGCTGTTACCAAACTAGTGGGCAATAAACATATATTAGTGTTAACATTATGAGCAGAGAGAAGCAGGGAAAACCCAGTATTTTAGTATGTTAACGTATGTTAGTTTACATAGCTTGTTGTGTGTAGAAAAGGAAGCTAATGAAGCCGATTACACTCTCACAGAAACAGTCAACAAAATATGAGGATAGATAAATATTTGTTTGCTCGAGGCTATTTTTTAAACAAGAAGTGATAGTAAACAGTCAGGTAGGAACGTTAAGATGCTAAACCTACAGAAAATTTCTAACCAAAGCCTAAACTGCATAACATTATATTATATGTTTTAAAAACAATAAAGCATTTAAGATCAATGTATAACAAGTTGTACAAAAGTATAAATACATATAGCCTAAGGTTTACTTCCTGCTAATGGGACAAAATGTTCAAAAAGGTGTCACTTAAACAGACTATTATGAGTTTTTAGTAAGTAGAGATATTAAGGACCATTAAAGAGAACTAAAACACATGAGATATATAGTGAAACCATAACAAGGTTCAAGCAGAGAGTGTAAGGAATATTCTTAGACATGAATAACAAGAAAAAGTACATATTTTTTGGATGACTGGAAATTAAATCATGTCTTAGTTGATACTTTGAGAGAATTAGTGACTCCAGTATTTTTAGAATGAGATTTCAGTTTCTTCTTTCTCACATCAGTCCAGTTATTTTTCTCAGAGGATCTCTTTAATGTAGTGGAAGATGACCAGTCCATGTCTTCTGGAATTACAGTTATGTTGTTATTTTTGATGAAAGTAGTAGCTTCCTCAACATTGTTGAATGTCCTTATGTCATTTGAATGAAAGATTCTGATTCTTGCAGGGAAAGCAAGTTGTGCTTTAATTTTATTTTGTTTGAGAAATCTCACAAGTAGCCAAGTTTTCTTCCTTAACTCTAACACTCTTGGAGAATAGTCATTGTCAAATCTTATTTTACTCTTATTATCTGACAAGGGACTTCCTCTCCAGGCAGATTTGAGAACAAGTTCTATGTCTAAATAAGACAGGAATTTCGCAATAATGGATCTTGGAGGGTTATTGGTGGAAGAAGGAATAGGTTTTCCTGTAGCTCTATGTGCTCTTTCTATACCATTTGACAGACCTTCCTTTAGATCTAATATGTCTGGAAGCCAAGAGTTTAGAAATAAAATAAGATCCTCACCTTCAGTTTTTTCTGGAAGACCAAAAATTCTTATGTTATTTCTCCTTTCCCTGTTCTTTAAATCATCTATTTTACTGATTAGCCAGGTATTCTGCTGTAGAAGAAATTAACACTGAGACTCATCTTCCTTAAGTCTCCCATCTATTTCACTTAGAGAAGTTTCCATATCCAAAATTTTTGATTGTTGCTGTTGTAATAGTTCTTTAAAGACATCAGTCTGTTTTTGACAATTGACTTTTAGATTTTCAAGGTTGTCTGTAAATCTGTCCATTTTAAGAGATAGTTCAATTAGTGTGGCAGACATCAATTGAATTTCTTTTTTCAGTGAAGTTTCAGAGTGGGAAGACTTTTAGTTGCTCATCTTTATATTGAAGAAGTAATCTCTAGATTGTTTGACAAGAAAATTTCAATGAAAATGCACAAAAATTGATATTCTTATAGATTTAAGGTTCCTTAATAAGAATTTCGATAAAGAAAAATGATTATTTTCCTGAATTCTAGTACTAGATTGTGGAGCTCATAAAAGTTGCTGCTACCAGTTAGCCATCTAGGCTCCACCCCCATCAACACCCTGCAGTGCTTTATTTTTGAACAAATGAACTGGTAAGCATGTGCTGTTGTCTCAACATACATGTATCTTTTCTTGGAGATTTCTGAGTGACATTGAAGACTAATAAAAAACAGTGTTATGGATACAAGAAAGTGGTATAGACTAGGGAAGCCTGAATCTTTTCAACTGATCGCGTTACTGTTCTGAATGTATTTATGATACTTCAGATATCACTATGGCACAACTGTACTTGGTTGGACTGAGATTTTGCATGTATATAATAACGGGGTTCTTACTACCTACCTTTTCTTTATGGAGATGGAGTATTCTTTTGTTGTTGTTGTGTTGTTTGACTGATGAGTACATTAAAAATGTTTATTTTGGGTAGGACTGTGACATATTTTTTCATGTGCAGTAATGATGCAGAACAAGGGATCAAGATAGAGAAATGAGAACTTCAGCTGGGAGGAAAGCTGCATCTTCATGGCATCCCTAAGGACATGTGGCATTTTTTTTTTTTGGAAAAGGGGGCCCAAGCAAGCTCGGAGGACAAAAGCCTGGAATCAAGTTGTCCTGGACATTGATGCAGTGGATGGAAGAAACTGTACATTAACACAGAACAAGAAGAGGGCAATGATATGGTGGCATATGTTAGAAGCAAGGCAAGACAGAATGTAATTGCCTGTACCAGTATGGGGTTGAGGCTCCAGCAATTATCACACTTACCACCAGATGAGGTATATCACCTTTCCATCCCTGTAGATGACTATAGCACAGAAGATGAAGCCACTGGAATAATCAGAGGTGTTGTGAACACTGGCTATTACCATCATCTGCAGCAGCAACACTTGTCTTCTCAGGAATGGTAGTAACATATAATTACATGTAGAATTTAATTCTGACATGGAATGATTACATTAAACACATGGCAATTACAATTAATAGATGAACCTTTCATATCCACACAGGATGACAGTGAAAGCAGTGTGCCTGCTAAGTGTCCCCTAGACCTCCTTACCAAGGACAAAGTAGTGTATACTATTAATTTATTGGTAATGTTTTAAGATAATTTTTCTTACAGGGTTAGCAGAGGACACAAACATTTCCACTTTACCAATATATCTGGAAGACTGCAGCAGCAAGATGGCTGTTGATGATGATGATAGTGATAGCATCCTTATATTTATGAGGTAGCCTGAGGAAAGTGGCGCACAGTCTCCAGGTTTAATGGCAGAATCTAACACTACACAAGTAAGTAATTCTGCAGGAAGTGACAGTGGATCACAAAGTCAAGCACATGCTGATATTACACTCATGCTTGTATAGTTAGAAAGCCCATGCAGTTCAATACCAATATGTCCAAACCCAGATGAACACTTTCGGGATGATGACTGGTATTCAGAGGTAAAAGTGTCCACAGTGACACCTTTACAAAGGTGAGCTAGGCACAGGAACTTATTACAACTACCTCAAGAAAAATATAAAGCATTGGCTACCCAGCAGTAAATGTGCCATGTCATTGTTAGGGCTCAGAGCACTGACACAGAGAGTCAGCTGGAAATGTTCAAGAGCCTTCCAGGGTATACATGAGGATTTCCAGCACTACCTGGAAATGGCACATGGTACGGATAATGCCATGAGCACACTGATGTTTAGTATGGTGGCACACCAAACATCAGTAACCACCTCCATTTGTATACTAGTTAGTATTTAATAGATGCAAATGGTGAGTCTTGAAGAGGATGGGATACTGTCTGGACATGTGGAGGCAGATCACATGACATTACAAGAGCTTCTCAAGAAAGTACTATAATTAGAAGGTGGAGGGGAGCAAAAACAAAGATGTCAATGTTCATCTACACCGAACAGATCCACTCATTCGAGGTCCTGATCACAGTCCCACAGCACTGTCAGATCTGAGTCTGCAGGATCATCTGCAGCAAGCAGGTCAGAACATCAGGCATCTATCCAGCACTCACAACAACCCCTACTGAAAATAACTTGAGCTATCACCTAGGCTATCTTTACTAGATGTGTATGACACACTTGAACGTGACCTACTGTGAATCAAGTGTGACAATTCTGTTACTTACAATTTGTCCTTTTCCAACATGGTGAATGTTTAGCTCAAAGGGAAGAACTTATTAAAAAAAAAAGGAATGGGGGCATTAGGACACTTTTCATCTACTGACATTGTTGTGGCCAGCAGTTGGCTACAAATTAAAACTAGTATAACAATTTATTTTTCAGGGAAAGACTAATAAGAAGATTACAGATTAAAATGAGTATCCTGCCATGTTAGCAAACACTTTTGCCACTTCACCCTCCACTGCACAAATGATAGTAATTTGGTCTCTGAGGTCACAAATTATGGTGTATGACAAAATAAAATAATCTAATGTGCAATACCTCAACAGACAGCATACGTCTGAAAAAAATTGCATAATAAGGCAAAGCCTTTTGCAAACAATAATACAAGCAACAGTTCTGAAATAAAAATAAATAAATAAATCATTACTTAAAGATGAGAACGAGTGTCAGATGAACAGTGACATTAAGTCATGCACCCACACATTATAGCCTACAGGTATCACTGCATGCATCATTTATTCTCTACATATTTTGTTTACAAGAAAGAAAACCCTAATCTGAATGTCTTGGATCATAGTTCTGGACTAGATGCCACCTCTTTACCTGCACAGCCATAGGCCGTGCACAAGCCTGCCACATGGGGTCTCTTACTAATGCTGCTGGCTGGCCATCATTGGGACTTGAAATGAGAGTTAAAGTGACAGTATGAGTCACTTCACCAGCAGATTGGTGAATGTTCATGTTGTGCAGAATACAAATGCAGTAAACATCCTGCACACAGTACCTGTGTATACTGAAGGGCACCTCCAGATTCATCCAAGCATCTAAAACAGAAGACAAAGGCCTTCTAGATGATAATACAGTTCTGGGACAGGGATGTGTTGTAGGTCTGTTATGCAGTTCCACTTAGATTTCTGTCTGGAGTCATAAGCCATGTCTACAGTGGATATCCAACATGACCTGAAAGACAGAAAGAGAGAGAGTGAGAAGGGTCAGGAAATAAAACAAAGGGAATGTGTTTTAGCATTTATCAAAACGTTTTACCATGAATAACTACTAAAATACAATAGGAAAAAATAAAAAATATTTTCCACTTATCAGCAAGATGACCACTGGACATCCTACCATACAGGATGAGGAATTAGAGTGAGCTATTGTGCCAGATATGGGAATTATGTTCACTTCTAGAATGTTACGCAGAGACATTGGTGCTGCCCATTCATCACACACTGCCTGGCAACTGATGGAATTATAGCACTTCGCCCTTCCTATTGTGGTTCCACTCCCCTGTGAACCAGAGGAGCCTTAAATGCTGCATGAGTATAATCTATTGCACAAAATAGCTTAGAGAAATGTGCCACCCCATAAAAGGTATGCATTGTCTGGGCTTGGTCCTGAGGTGACACCAGGAAATAGATTTATTGATCCAAACTTCCCAAGAGTACATCCAGGAATTGCTGCAGTATCTTTGAGGCAGAAGACTGTGAGATATCCAACATGTCACCAGTGTGTCTCTGGAAGGTCCCCATGGCAAGTATAATAAGGTGTGTGTGTGTGTGTGTGTGTGTGTGTGTGTGTGTGTGTGTGTGTGTGTGTGTGTGTGTGTGTGTGTGTGTGTGTGTGTGTGTGTGTGTGT